>NW_008349354.1:2426507-2429888 GCF_000622305.1 Nannospalax galili
AAAAAAAAAGAGCACTGGATGTTCTTGCAGAGGACACAGTTTTGGTTCCTAGCAGCCACATGGTGGCTAACAACTGTCTGTAACTTCAATTCCAGAGGATCCGATGCCTTCTCATACACATAAAAACAAATAAATTGAAAAATTTAATTCACAGTAAACACTGTAATTTATTCTAGATTTATTCATGATTCAAATGTGTTGTCAGAATTAAGAACCAGTTCACGAAAACTCACCTTTGAAGTGGTCAACAATATTAGCATCAAGACCTGAGGAAAGATAGTTCTGATGTGTGTTCACTAACAATCAGGGATGTTGGAAGGTTGGGGTACTGTAGTTTAGGGGCACTGTAGTTTAATCATCCAGTGGTCATCCTGGACTCTTCAGGTCCTGTCTGACATAGGAATTCACTCCCTGGAGCTCTAGCTGTGAAAAGTTTGGGACATTTCTAGTGAGCACAAATATCTTCTCCTTAGCGGAAGTCACGACATTTTCTGATTTCTAATTTCACAGTGAATTTGGCTCCCTAAATATTTCTTCCAATTTTAGCTAATATTACACTAATTACTAAGATTATGCACGTAATTACTGATTTGTTCTCAATTTTGGATGAAATTAGCTCTTGTATGCAACATTTCTCCTGTGAAGTGACTGTGAAATTTGTTTATGGAAACTTCTATGACGACAACTCTTTTACAGTATCTGTAAATCCTTGAGAAAACAGGACATGTGAACACATAATTTCCACAGGTTATTGTTGCATGAAGATAGTAGCCAGAACTTATAAAGCCTTTGTTGGCTATGAAGTACAGTTATAAATGTGTTTTTTCTGTAAACTGCAGAGAAAATATAAAACTGTATTGTTGTGTGGATTCTGTATATTGGAAACTGTAAATTTAATTAGCTGGCTGACTGGATTTAAAGGTGACTGTCAAGAGACATCCTTCCTTCACAAACTGCAATTTCAGAAAGCTCTACTTCAACCTGAGGATTTAGCTTGAGGATTTATTCCTGATTGAAATTGTAAGACTAAAGCTCAGAGAGTTTTTCACTGCTGATTCCGTATTTTACTATCATTAATCATTATTGGAAGTCTGGAGCTAAACTGAGAATGTACACTTATCCAGGGTTTTAAAGTGTGGTGGAACTCTGTCACAAGAGGCTGAACACAAAGCAGCTCCCATTTGGAGAGAGATAAATGTTTCCCAGTGGGTGAAGTGTACCTACAATCCCATGGCTATGCTGTCTTATGTAAGACTGCATTCTAAGCAGAGGGTGTTCTTTAAGTGTGCCCTCTAAGGGTTCACAAGTTGAGAGCTTGGTCTTCAGTGTGGCAGTGTTCAGAGTGAGGGGGAGATGTGGTGGGGGGGCACATAAGGTCACGGGGTGTCTTTGCTTCTCTGTTGCTGTGATAAAACACTGACAAAAAGCAAGTTGGGGAGTGTTGCAGCTTGAAAGAGAATGTCCCCCATAGGCTCCCAGTTGGTCCCCAGTTTGTAGCTCTGTGGAGGAGGGTCACAGAACCTTAAAAAGGTATGGCCATGCTGGAGGAAGCATATCACTGGGAGAGGGCTTTGAGAGTATGTAGCTTATCCACTTCTAGTCTGTCTCTCTCTGCTCCCTCTGCCTATTTGAAGATGTAAGGACTCAGCTTTCTGCTCCAGCCACTTCTGCTGCCATTCCTTCCTACCTTGATGGGCCCATATTCCTTTGGAAACATAAGCCCAGTAAACTTTCTTCTATAAGGTCCTTTGGTCATGGTGTTTCATCACAGCAACAGAAAAGTAACCAGTTCAGGGAGGAAAGTGTTTATTTGGCAGACATTTCCATATCACAGTCCATCATTAAGCGAAGCTAAGGCAGGAGCTCAAGCAAGAACCCAAAGCAGAAGATGAAGCAGGGACCATGGAGGAACACTGCCTGTGGTCTTGCTTACCACTGACTTGTTCACCTACTTTTCTGAAACAGCTCAGGTGCATCTGCTCCAGGATTCCACCACCCAGAGGGAGCTTGGCCCTCCTACATCAATTAACAATCAGGACAATGCCCCACAGACATGACCACAGGCCAGTCTGACAGGAAATTCCTTAATTAAGGTTCCCTCTTCCCAGGTGACTCTGGTTTGTGTCAAGTTGACAAAAACTAACCAGCACATGGGGGCAGTTTCCCTCAAGATGGACTAAGGTGTCCCTCCTTGGACCCCTGAGCTCTCCCAATGAGTTTTTATAATATCAAGCTGATGCCAGTTCCTTTCTGACTTCCTGTTTCAAAGTGATCTTTTTCCTTTCCCACATACTCTGTTGTCCTCCAGCTGTTAGGACTTCCCCTGAGGCCATGTGACTTCAGCAGCCTGGCCTTTCACATTCAGCTTCATAAGCTATCCTACATCAGATATATTGCTGTATAATATTAAACAGAACCAATATATGGGTAATACTAAGAAGCCCAGGGTCAGTCATGATTCTATATTCAATATGACATCATCTACCCAGATGATGTTAGCATTGAGTGTTTATTCTGCATTGGGTATTGAGCACATAATCTCCTTATTTTATTTTCTTTATCCCTCCCCACAACCTCAAGAGCAGCACCCCATGAAGGTCCAGTATCATCGTTTTTAATTTGAAACTCTCTCTCTCTCTCTCTACACAGGGTCTACTCTAGACCATGTCTAGCAGTGGTTTCCTCAAGTCAGGGGGCACCTGGACTCCTATTGATTTCCTCACAGTGTTCTGTTTTATTGAAACTCTGGCATCCCCTGGACAAATGACCTTGACTCCATTTCCCAGGACAAAGAAATTCGAATTCCTATGAAAGATCATAACCTGTAAAACCAAAACCCATACAAATACATTCCAGGGCTAAATGGGGCCCAGTGGTTAGGAAGCCAGACGCTTCCTAATGTGAAGTTCTGCCATCCTCAAGATATAGCTTCAAGCTCATAGTTCAGCCAGTTCAAAGAGATGCTGAAGGTCTGGCTATTAGGTTTTTATTTAAGTCAGAAAGAAGGAAAAAATCATGAAAAATGATAATTAGAGGCTTGCTCAGCAGTTAAAAGAACTTTCTCCTCTTCCAGAGGAGCCAATCTTGGTTCCCAGTGCCTGTATCAGTCTATTCACAACAGTCTGTAACTAAAGCTTCGGGAATTTGACACTGCTGGTCTCTGTGGTATCTGCGTACTCACACACACACACACACACACACACACACACACACACAAATGCATACATGCATTAATAAATGAAAAGAAATTTTCAGAAAAAGAAAGAAAAAGGAAATGCACCACTACAGGAAAAAAGAAAACAGAATTCTGCCTTGCACCTTGTAAGCCTTAACTTGCATGCCTCTGTGTCTACAGCTATGTTCATGTATGGGGTGAGGGTG
>NW_008349354.1:2432672-2432837 GCF_000622305.1 Nannospalax galili
CCATGCAAAAATATGTAGCTGGGATTATTGAATAGTTCAATTCTTTTATCTTTACCTATAGAGGAATATATATGTAGTATGTTTTCTTCGTACAATGTCAGGGCATTCATGCTGCAAATTTCATAGAGGACATGATTGGAGTATGCAATTAGACTAAGGATGGAA
>NW_008349355.1:0-3060 GCF_000622305.1 Nannospalax galili
CTTTATGCCTGGTACTCAAGGCTTATCAGAGTAGGTGTGTGGCTACAATATAGTGTCCCGGGAGAAGTTCCTTGGGATACTGTATATAATCCGTTAGTAACTTGCACTGCATCTTCCATGTCTCCATTACAAAAGGCTGTGGGGCAGACAACTGCTGCGGGAGAGAATGTGTCAGGCCTAATGTCAGTCCGGGAGCCTAGTAACGATCTGGGTATTGGAGACATTCTGCTTCAGCTTCATGGGCTTATTCCTAAACAAGTATGGCAGATGGATATTCCTAAATGTGGACGGTTAGGCTGTATTCCTGTTACTATACATATCTTTTCTGGTTTTCTCTTTGCCTCTGCTCTTACTGGTGTGAGTCCTACACGATTCCTCACTCACTGCATTCATTGCTTTTCAGCACTAAAAACTCCCAAAAGCTTATCAACAGATGATGGTCCTGGGTGTAACCCTCGCTCATTTCAGTGTATACAATTACAGTCTCTAGAGACATATTTGACACATAACATAGATTACATTTAAGGTTAACTTCAAGTCATTTCTTTGTATTAAGCTGTTTTTGTCCTGTTTGTTTCCCGGTACCTTGAAAACCTCTATTATGTTGTGGAAACCCCCTTTTTAGATATTCTTTACTTTCCCTGCCTACGGTGTTGCCATATTATTGAGTTACATTTTCCTTGGTTTCGTCTGTTTTCTGTTGCCTTGGCTATATCTCTTGTGTTATATAGAGTTCCTTTTATTCTTGACCTGTTTATAGACCTTATTGTTCTGTTTCCAGATCCACTGATCTTGCTGTCATCTATGACCATAACTTACACACCCACCTGTTATATACATCTTGCCTCTATATATGTGTCATGTACCTACTCCTTCCTTCTTATGTCCTTATATGTACACAGAGCCCACTATTCTTGTGTGCACTTTCCTCTAGTAATCTTAATTAGACGTGTGGTCATTCAGGACATAAACTTGACTTGCCAATATTGTCGTTTATATACTTGTCTTAACAACTCTATAGCCTTTGATCCTGCGCTTGACTCTATTATGATCTTGACACAACAAAATTCTTCATGGATTCCTATGACAATACATCAGTCCAGGGAAAGCAATCCTGCTCAAGGATTGACTCTGAAAATTTTTCAAAAAGTTGCTGCAGTGTGGTAAACCCATGATTGGTCTGATAATTGCTGCTATTTTAGGTCTTCTTGCCTTGGCTGCTACTGCAACTACCACTGGTGTGACATCCTCCCTTGTCCTCATTTGGGGAAGAGGACATGTTTGTGTTTTTTCCGCAGGATGCTGACAATGCATGTCAGGTACTTAAACGCCTCATTCACTTTGCGACATCTCCAGACTCTACGCCACCTGTGTCATCGCTACACCATCCATCATCGCATCTTGTGTTCCCAATTTTTTTGGACTGATTTTCTGGACTCTGTTCGCATTTCCTGTGGATGGTTTCCACTGCCTGGCACCCACTGTTCTCCTCTCTCGACTTTGCCTGTGATGTTGTGATTCTCTCCGTGATTCATTAATTGTTCCACATAGACCCGCTTTGTACACCATTGTTCTAATTATTTGTGTAATGCCCTTCCATGCTGTTCACTGTTTGTCCCCTTAGGGTCCTTTTGTTGGCTTGGAGGGGCGACTTGGGCTCTGCCTGACCTCAGCATAGAGCACAGGTAGGGTTAAAGGTAACCGCCAATATTACTAAATTCAAAATTCAAATTACACACAGTTTGACCACGATTCAGTTCCAGACTCTGGTCCACAGTCATATTTCTCTCTCAGTGACACTGTGCCACAGTGGTATCTCCCATTTCTTCCCCAAGGCCGTGGCCAATTGATGGGAGTTTGCAGGAGGCCAGTTAGCCAGTGACGCGTAAGATCCTCTCAGAGGATTTCCTTTGTTAGGTTTGGTCCTGGGTATTTTTTGTTGTTGTAAATTAGATTTTCCCCCTCTTATCAAATTTTTATGAATTTCATGTAATATATTTTGATCATATCCTTCCTCTATCCACGTCCCTCGCCTTACTACACCCTGCCCAATTTGTGTGTGTGTGTGTCTATAGAGTCTAATATGTATCCTCAAATGTACTTCAGTGTGTTCCATCCACTGGAATTCTATTAACGATCGATTATTTCCTTCATTTGTTCCTCGTCGTGTTCATTACTGCTGTACAGAAAAGCTACTGGGTTCTGTATGCTGATTTTGTATCCTGCTATGTTGATCACAGTATTTAACAAGTTATAGTTTCTCTGGTGGAGTCTTTAGGATCTTTTATGTATAAAATTATGTTCTCTGCAAATAGGAATACTTTTTCTTCTTTCTCTCCTATTAGTGTCCCTTTTATTTGTCTTCTCTTTTTGTTCTAGCTAAGACTTTGTGAATTATACTGAATAAGAGTGGGGAAAGTAGACACCATTGGCTTGATCCTGATTTTAAGATAGATGCTTTGAGTATTTCTCCATTTAGTATAGTGTTGTCCATAAACGTGTTATGGAGCAATTGCTGAGGACTTAGAGGGTAGACCAGGTTGAGGTAGAAGCCCTCAAACCTCATCAGAGAAGTTTCTTAGTGCAGCAGGTGTTAGTTACTCTGAAACTCACAACTGATCAAAGTGCAGATAATAAGTGACTGTGGAGTGCTCAATCACACCAGCCCACCTCCCCAAGACTTGGGGACCAGAAAGGAAGAGGGAATGGAAAAATTGTAAGGGCCAGAGATGAGGGAGGAAAAGAACAAAACAATATCATCTGGATATGACATGACCACGGTACTCAAGCTCACAGCAGCTGTGGTTGCATAAGATCTGCACATGACCAAATCCAGTCAACATTATAAAATGGAGTATAAAGGAGTTCATTAAACCACACACACCCCTAACTGAAGAGGTCTGAACAGTTGATGGATTGTGGAGAAAGGTTTTCTTTAACAGTTTGGCTTCTGGTAGGCTAGTCCAGTGGATGGTTCCATATCCTTGACTATATGGACAACATAAATTGGAGTTGATAGGTTAATAATATTTTTAAAGGAGAAACCAAATTGGGGGGATA
>NW_008349355.1:4842-7940 GCF_000622305.1 Nannospalax galili
GCTAATTACTCTTGCCTTTACTTCTCCTTCACATCTCCTATTTAGATCGATTCAAGGAAAAGACCTCCTAGAGATAAAAGTTATGTAATTTGAGAGTCTTTTAGATAGACCTACTGAAAGGGTACTTCAATTACCTCATTCTGCATCCCTGTTCATCATGGAAGAAGCCAGAGAGATCTGTGTCCTTATTCCCTATTGGCAATCTAGATGGGTAATGTGATAGCTAATCCTGGGTGTCAACTTGAAATGAAAGAGAAAGAGATCTTCTTCATTGGATCATCTGAAGCTGGAAGACACACCCTAAATGTGGTTGTTAACTTCTGATGGCAGCCCATAAGAATGCCAGGCTTCTTGCTGCTTGCCTTCTCTCTCGCTGGAGAATTCGTCTTGCTGCTGTAGACTGAAGACTAGCTGATCTTTCGGAATCTGTCAGACCTTCAGCACCAGATTGGAACTACTGAGACATTCAGCCTTGTGGACTGAGTGACTACAGATCCTCAAACTCTCCAGGGTGGTGCAGCCATTGTTAGACTACTCGGACTCTCTCCTGTGAGCTAAGCTGTTAAATCTCCATACACGTATTCATTATACCGGTTCTGTTTCTTTGGAGAACCCTGACTAATACAGGTAAACTCTTCAGAGGATGGTGTGATAAGAATACGAGGTAGGAATTGGCTAGGCAGTTAACGAAAAAGACCCCAAAGAAAAGTAGTTAGTTTCTTGGCTAAAACTCACAATGTACTTGGGCCTCTTAGTAATATACTCTGTTTCAAAGGCCAAAAATATCGAAGTATTTGGGAGCTTTTATTTAAACATTAAAATATTTTTGGGGTTACCTCTCCAGAGGGGGAAATTTTAGAGTAACCAAAAGCCTCATAAAAAAATAAAGAAGAAAGAATACATGAAGTTAACAGAAAAAAGTGATGAGGAGATATGGGAAGAGCTGGAGGGCAGGGAGTGGGCATGGATTTGATCAAAACACCTTATATGCATGTATGAAATTCTCAATAACTTATTTATTGCAAAAAATTTCTGTAGCTGGGTAAGAGTATTAACGCCCTTTCTCACCAGCAGCCTGCATAGCACCTTCAAGCACTATGAAAGTTAGCCACCAACAAGGAAGCTTCCTGGTCAAAATCAACTTGATTTTCCACGTTGTGTGGTGTCTGCATCAGTACCATCAAGCCCTGGTGGTCAACCAAGATCAATGGCAATAGCTTATACTGTTTAGGAGGTCTGCAGGAAACCCTTGACAAACAGCTCTAAGGGAGGTGTCCTACACTTAGCACCAGGATTTTTAATTAGCAACCTATGGCTCTGGGTGGAGCAGTATTCCCTGTGCAGCCTAACTTCAATATGTGTATTTGTATGAAATATACAAATTTATTTAGGAAGATTACCATAGCTGTTCAAACATCTTTAATGTAAGTTACCCCCCACCCCGCCCTACAGTGTGATGACTTCCTTATTACGTTAATCTGTGTTCTCTTTTATTTTATTCAAGAATTTATTTGTCTTCTTTGATTCCACTGAACATTGTTATAACTGTTCTTTTGAGTCTATTTGCCAGAATGTCATCTGTTTTAATCTCATTGGAATCTATTAGTACAGAATTAGTAATCTCATGAGGCATCATGTTGCCCTGCTTTTTATGTCTGTGTTTCTTCACTGATATTCACACATCTGGCATTAGGTTGTTAATTATATTTTTTTAATCAACCACAGTCTTTCAGTGAAAACATTTGCAATGTTCAAATGCTATTAGGGTGTAGTAGAATTGAGATGCTGTTCTTCCCATTGGATTGAGCCTAAAGATCAGTAGCTAATCTCTCATCCCCCAACATAGTAACGAGTAATGATAAAAAGAAGGGAAAAAGCAGCATCAGCTAAAAGTAAAACGAAAAGAGAAAGATGGAAAGAAATACAACCTTAAACAACCCTAGCTCTCAGGAGTGAATCAGATGAGACACCCCCCAACCCCCGCAACTCAAGTCCAACCTGTGCTCTTTGAGAAAACCTGGCAAAAAGTGAGAGAAAGAAAGAAGGCAGAACAAACGTGGTCCGTTAAATGAAGAGAACTGCCCTGGACTACAGAGTCTTCATGTAGCTCTCATCTGGCTGCAGGTGCCAGCCTGCTTCTGCACAGTCCATCACGTGGGTATACATACTGAGCTGACTTCTATGCAGACCGTGGTATGAACGGTGATACTTAGCCTGCTTCTGTTTTTCCATTGCTGTGGTCAAATACCTGACAAAAACTATTTAAGAGGAGGAAAGGCTTATTTTTTCTCATGATTTTATAAGTTTCAGTTGATCATATTAGGGAAAATATGAACAGTTCACATTCTAAGCAAAGCAGTAAAAGGAAAGGGCTGGAGCAAGACCCTCCAGTCCACTGGAGTCCAACTCTAGTCTATGGCTCTGCCCAGGTTGTCATCTCTTGGTATAATGCACAGTTATGAGTTATTTTTCTCCCTCTAGAGAATGGCATGCTACACACCTTGTCTCAGAATATAGTTCTGTGATAGTCTTATAAGTTTGCTTGGGTTAAGAAACATCTAGGAGATCAAGCAAGGCACACCTGCAGGTGTCTGTGAGGGAATTTCTAGAGATGATCAGATCATAGGGACCCCACCCTAAACTAAAGAATGACTTAATCCATTGATAGATTCAAAGTTTGACTATAGTATTTAGAAGTTCTAGAACTGAAGAAGGTGATATCTGACTATAGGAAGTGGTTCACATATATGACATCTTGCCCTGGCTCTTTCCTGTTATTTCTCTCCTCAATGTGAGTTGTTCATATTTCCTCCAATACGATCAACTGAAACCATGAGAAAAATTGATCTTTCTTTCTCTTAAATCGTTTTTCTAAAGCATTTGGTAACAGCAATGGAAAAACTGATTAACATGTTCTTCCTCCCCATTCATGTGCCAACATTTGTTTTTATTTGTTTCTGTTGTTTGATTTTAGCCATTCTGACTGGGTAAGATGAAATCAAATTAGTTTTGATTTGTATTTCCTTGATGGCTAAAGATGTTGAACATTAAAAAGAGTATTTCTCATTCATTTGCATTTCATCTTTTGAGAAGACCTC
>NW_008349355.1:9299-10332 GCF_000622305.1 Nannospalax galili
TTGTTCTGAGGTTGATGGTGAACTACACTGTAACAGTCACAGGCCACCTGCTAGATGTTGCACTCACCTGGAAGGGCAGCAGCCTGTGTACATAGATGTACCTATACTTCTTGGAGTTATTACAGTTCACAAGATGCTTATAAGCCTCACTTGGGATCACAGTACTTCATTTGAAAATTGGATCATCCAGGCCTATTCTATTTCCTCCTAAGTACCACCAACTTCTTCTTAGACATCATGTTTCTAGCCTGGCAATAAGAAATTTGATATGTGGTTATGTCTGTTCCCACCTAGTAATAAGCCCTTAACCAGATAAGTTCCTCTGAGTCATTTGCTCCACCATTCTCTTGGCCAGGCTACCTTGTTTTGTTACCTCAATAGTATTGACTAATATTTTTTGAGGCCCTTGCTGAGGCTCTGTTGCGGGAACACCCACCTGCTAGAGCTGGTGGCTTTCATGCTCTCTTTGTTGGTGTCACTTGTCCACTGGCCTTGGCCACAGTGTCCTGTGCCTGCATTCTTACCACTGTTCTCAGAGCCCCACAGTGACTGAGCAAAGGAAAGGATCCTCGACTTGTGCCTTAGTGGTGTTCATGGTCTGTGATATCTCTATTTTTCTATATCCATATTGCAGAGGATCATCTCATGCTGCGCAACAAAGGTGTCTCTGTTCTTTACTGTATCATCACACCTCTGAACCACTCATCTTTGGGATCTACAGAAAAAAGTTGAAGCAGGCACTGAGAGATGCCCTGGTGTCCACATGCCCATTACTGTGGAAAATTTTTTCCTACTGAGGAAAAATTGTGGGTTACAAGTTAAAGAAATTATCTTTGTTAATCTGTGAGCTTATTTACTGGGATTTAAATAAATATGTTAGTAAGTGTGAGGTACTCAGGTAATACCATGAACTTTTCTCAGCTAGTAAAAGACAAGTATTTATAAATATATAACATGAAATATTAAGTTACCCTTCACTATCCTTGCTATCGTTTTCTGTAGCCCAGGCTGGCCTTAAACTCATAGTCCTCCT
>NW_008349355.1:10705-13260 GCF_000622305.1 Nannospalax galili
GATAGATAGATAGATAGATAGATAGATAGATAGATAGATAGATAGATGATAGATAGATAGATAGATGATAGATAGAAAAATAGATGATAGATAGATGATGACTAGATAATAGATAGGTGATAGATAGATAGATAGATGATAGAAAAATTGTAAACAGATGATAGAAAGATAGATAGATAGATAGATAGATAGATAGATATAAGGGCCTAGAGAGATGGCTCAGTGGTTAAGAGTTCTTGCAAAGGACTGGAGTTCAGTTTCCAGCACCCATAGCCAATGGCTCACAATTGTCTGTAACTCCCGCTTGGAAACCAATACCCTCTTCTGAACTCTATGGACAGTACACTCATGTACACATACACATATATACACAGAGACATATATCCATAAATATAAATAAAAACAAATTTTTAAAAAGACAAACAGCAGTTCCCTCAGCACCTTGCTTTAGCTTTACATTCCCCAGCTAGCTTTAGGCTCCTATTCTGGTAGCCTGGTGCCTAGGGAAGCCCAAAGCATCTGTGTGGAAGGTTTCTTCCTCCTCGGGGGAAGGCTGGCCCTTCCACCACATGCCTGTCTCTACCTTGTCTTGCCTGTCGCCCTTGCATAGGCCCAAAGATATCTGGACAAAGTGGTGCTGAAGGAAGTTGTGCATGCCAAATGACGTGGACAGAGGGCAGAGCAACCCACGGCCCTAAATTCCAACAAGTGTCAATGGGTATTAGATCACCTGAGCTGTATTAATATACTTTAGACAAAAGGTAGTAATGATTTCCATGGTAACAATAAAAAGAAATGACAATCTTTTGGTCATTGTTTCACCGGTTTCTGCCATATCAATTAAATCTAATAGGAAAAATACACTTCCCCCTTTAGAAGAAAGAAATAATAGCCATACTGTTGTGTAGTAATTTCCTCTGAACTGAAACATTTCATCCTGGAAGGAAACTCAGTAAAACTCTGAACTGAATGTTCTAATTATGGTTGAGGGGCTGAAAGAATGTAAGAGCCAGAGGAGCAAGGCACCTCCTGTTACTTAAGGCATTCTGGACATAATAGGGAGCTGCACCAGTGAAATCCCCAGCCTAACAAGATCTTCATATAATAACAAAGCCAGTTGACATACCAAGTGGATGGGGGAAATTCCAAGGGATCCCACCTCAAGATGAAGAGCAGCCGGAATCAATGGAGGCCGAAGGAGGCAGAATCAGCTTTCTTCAGGAACTAGCTCCCTGAGAGGTTATCTAATCTCAAGTGGACTACTCTAAACACAAGCACACAGGAGTGACACTGAATGGACCCAATGTATTTACACACATACACATATGTGTGTGTGTGTGTGTGTGTGTGTGTGTGTGTAAATAGATAGATTAAGGAAGAGGACATGAAATTGATGAAAGAGAGTGGACGGATAGCAGTAGAGGAACAAGGAAAGAGTTGGAGGGGGAGAAGAAGGGATATAAATGGTGAAAAAACTATACCTATGTATGATATTTTTAAAATAATAAAATATTGCTTTATGAGTAAAACTAGAACAAAATGATAAACAGATAGATAGAAAGAGAAAGATAGATGATTGATTGATTGATAGATATAGATAGATGATAGATAGATAGAGAGATAGATGATAGATAGATAGATAATAGATAGATGATAGATAGATAGATAGGATAGATAGATAGATAGATAGATAGATAGATAGATGATAGATAGATAGATAACAGATAGCTGATAGATAGATAGATAATAGATAGATAGATGATAGATAGATAGATAATAGATAGATGGTAGATAGATAGATAGATAGGTAGGTAGATAGATACATGATAGATAGATAGATGATAGAAAAATTATAAACAGATGATAGAAAGAAAGATAGATAGATGATTAATAGATGATAGATAAATAGATAGATAGATGATAGATAGGTAGATGATTGATCATAGATAGATGATAAATAGATGATAGATTGATAGATAGGTGATAGGTAGATGATAGATAGATGTTAGATTAGATAGATAGATAGATAGAATAGATAGATGATAGATAGATAGATAGATTCATAGATAGATAGATAGATAGATAGATAGATAGATAGATAGATAGATAGATAGATAGATAGATAGATGATAGAGAGATGATAGATAGATAGATAGATAAATAGATAGATAGATAGATGATAGGTAGATGATAGGTAGATGATAGATAGATGAGAGATTAGATGATAGATGATAGATAGGTAGATGATTGATCATAGATAGATAGATGATAGATAGATGATAGATAGATAGATAGATAGATAGATAACAGATGATAATAGATGATAGATGTAGACACAGACATGGAGAGAGATGGCGAGAAGCATGCAGTATCTGACATTTCATATATTAAATATACATAACTGAGGCATAGCAGTGGGGTTCTGTTTTGCACTACAAGAAAACCTGATCTATTTTACCCTATCTCATGCAAGTCATTTGAAAAACCAGAAGATATCTGGACAAAGTGGTGCTGAAGTTGCGCATGCCAAATGACGTGGACAGAGGGCAAAGCAA
>NW_008349355.1:14803-17683 GCF_000622305.1 Nannospalax galili
TCATTGAAAGGCAAGTATCATGCTAAGGCAACAGATTCAATACTCAGATGTTATGTCTTTCTGTCCCCCATCCATGTGAGAGTATCAGTGATTGGTTAAATAAGTTAAAAAAACAAATAAACAAAGCCTGACTTTTAAAATATATTTGTATATATAAACAAATGTAGGTTCAACAATGCAAGTAAAATCTGATAGGATAAACAGAAGTCTGAAAGAAGAGGGGATTCAGATCTCTTCAAGATGAGAGTATCAGTGATTGGTTAAATAAGTTAACAAAAGAAATAAAACCTGACTTTTAAAATATATTTGTATATATAAACAAATGTAGGTTCAACAATGCAAGTAAAATCTGATAGGATAAACAGAAGTCTGAAAGAAGAGGGGATTCAGATCTCTTCAAGAGGAACTGAGAGATCAGAGAGCAGATCAGAACCATTTCCCAAAGTTACTTAAGTTAAAGTGCAGCTGCTCACAATACTCATGATTTTCTGACACCAGCTTCTGTTTAAGATCATGAAGCATCATCACAGCAGATTTCCATGGCTCAAAACTACCTGACAGGCAGCTCTTTTAAAAGACTGACATTTTCAGTAAATGTGCAGAAGAAAATAAGTCACACATACCAGTGGTCAGATGTTAGTTCTCTGAAATAAATTCCTCCTCAATTCCCCAACCTTCCTTCCCAAATTCCCTTTCTTCATATGCTCAGTTTTTCATAAATCGTTTTACAAGTCTGCCTCATTCTCCAAACACCTTTAGGCCTAGACCAATTTAAAATGTCACATCTATCTATGTCAGAGAGATTGACCCTTGAGACACCAGAAGTTTTAGATACCATCTGGAATTTGGTATTCAAAGGTACACAGACCTCGGTTGGAGTCCATAAATAAACTTTGTGGACTTGAATGAGTTATTTAATGTCTTTAGCTTGAAAACAACTCTTCTTTAAAAATGAATTTGATGAACTGGACAGAGAGCTCAGCGAGTTAAGAACACCAGCTGTTCTTACAGAGGCCCTAGGTTTGGTTCCCAGAACCCATATGGCAGCTATCAACCATCTGTAATTCCAGTTCCAGGGGATCTGATCTCTGTGGCTGAACCCATATGGCAGCTAACAACCATCTGTAATTCCAGTTCCAGGGGATCTGATCTCTGTGGCTTTGCACTATATGGGTGCACTTACATATATGCAAGCAATACACTTATACACATAAAACAAAAATAATAAATAAAATATTTAAAAATAAAAATAATGAAAATGATACCTAACTTGTTAAACTGTTGTGAGAATTAAAATAGATAATATTGTATAAGACTGTTGTCTGTCAGACAGACACCATCTTCCCAAGCTTGGTTGTGCCCACTTGCCTAAGATCATCACAGCTGAGCTTGTTAACTGTCATACCACACAAGAAAGGAGGAGCAGGGAAAGTCGCAGGACCCTCACTTAAGAGTCCTGCCACACCTACCAACCAACAAGTCATCCTTAGTTGCACAATCCTGGGGGAGGGACTAAGGGTATATAGGCTGGGGAAGCCTAGGGAGGGGTTCTCTTGATATTTTATGTGGCTATGCGGAAGCCACCATCCATGCTTGAATGGAAATATTCAGTGCAGCCTTGGGGGGAGGCGGGTAGCACCCACACTCCTATAACTAAATCCTCACACATTGCTCTGTAAGTAAACCCAGAAAACTCATTGATTTCCCAATTTGACAAAACTGTACCTTGGTTTGTTGTTGGGACCAAGGGGGGTGGACATTGTTTACAACCCCCAGAAGGAATTTTAGCAACAGATAATGAGTATAAATCAATACATTCAACACCTGACAGAGTGAGCTCTTACCAAGTGCTTAGATGATGATAATAAAGAAGGAGGAGGAGGAGGAGGAGGAGGAAGAGGAGGGAGGACGAGGAAGGGGAAGGGGAAGAAGAAGACAATGATGACTTTAAGGAACTATGAGGAAGAAACTTACTTGCCCAAGGTAATTTTTCTGTCTTCATTGACAGTCTCCTGAAATGGACATTGGATCCTACATTAATTTTAACTTTAAGACCCCATTTGCCTCCAAGAATTTGAAAAAAAAATCTTTTGAGCATGTCAATATATTTTTTTTTCCAAAAAAAAGTATCAGGAAAGAGTTGCCAGCTTCAGAATTCATATGCATGCCACGTTGAAACTGGAACTTTCTTGGCAAGGCCAGAGTTGGGAATGTGTACTTTGAAATATATAATACATGCTATTTTTTCTAGAAGGAACCTAGGAGCAATTCTAGAACACTCTTCCCATATTCTACAGTGACTAAAAGTTTGGGGCACCAGAAATTAACAATGATTAAAAATAATTTTAATAATGCAACTGGTATAGAGTTTTATCTATTTTGTGGGTCTTCTGAAGTATTTTTAGTTCCTCAGACCCTGTTAGTGCCTGGGGGACCAATAAAATCCTTCTGTTTCCTCCACAACTTCTTCATGGCCAAGATCACTTCCTTATTTCTTAGGGTATAAATAGCCGGATTCAGCATGGGGGTGACCATTGTGTATAACACAGAAACTGCCTTGTCCATTGGGAATGTTCTAAAGGGCCTTGCGTAGATGTAGATGCAAGGTACAAAGATTATGGTCACCACAGCAATGTGAGAGGCACAGGTAGACAGAGCCTTGCTACGGTCCTCCCGAGAGTGGCTTCGGAGCATCACTAGCAGGGCTGTGTAGGATCCCAGTAGCACTAGAAAACACATGAGGGTGACCAAACCATTGTTTGACACCATCAGAAGCTCCAGGACAAAGGTATCCGTGCAGGCCAATTTGATCAGCTGAGGCACATCACAGTAAAAGTTATCTAGCTTGTCAGGTCCACAGAATGGCAGGTGGATAGTCAA
>NW_008349355.1:17955-23573 GCF_000622305.1 Nannospalax galili
CAGCAGGAAGATCTTGATGCCACCAATGAAGTGAAAAAAGAACAGCCTGGTCAGGCAGGAACTGAAGGAAATGGTTGGGTTGCATGAGAGCAAGTCAACCAGCATCCTCGGGGCAGTGATGGAAGAATAGCAGAAGTCCAGGAATGAAAGGTTGCCTAAGAGAAAATACATCATCGTATGCAAGCGCGGATCAGATGTCACGATGGCCACAATAAGCAGATTGCCAGTGACCGTCATAAGATACACAGCTGACAAGACAGTGAAGAAGAGGAGCCGAAGCTCCCATACCTGAGAGAGCCCCAGGAGCACAAACGCTGTCACCTGGGAATGGTTTGCTGGGTTCATCTGCCTGGTATGGCTAGTGAAGGGCCCTGCCAAGGAAAATGGGCATAGTCATGAAAAAAATCTACAAGTTTCTCTGAAATAATTCTCTCTGCCTCTTCTAGGGAAAATACATAGTATTTTGTTTACCATTAAAAAATACTGTAAATAGTGGGCTGTTAAGATGGTTCGACAGATAAAGGAGCTTGCTACCAAGCCTGACAAAATTTGGGTTCAATTCCCTGGACCCACATGGTGGAAGGGAAAACCAACTTCTGCAGGTTGTCCTCTGATCTACACACCACACACACACACACACACACATACACACACACACACACACACACACACACACACAAAGAAAGAAAAAAAAGAGTATGTAACATTGCATGTAAATATAGTTCAGTAGGGCACCAAACATGCGAACATTGTGTACTGGTGCACTCAAACACCAGGGAAATAAAAGTCAGAACCTTCAAGACCACACTGGCAATATTTCTGGCTTAGGAGACTTGAAAATAATAAAATAATGTTTTCCAAAACTGAGAAGATATAAAACATTGCTAAACTGAAAACTAATTTCAGTTCTTCCATTAAACTAGCTGTGGAAAAGCTGATAATCGTGTGATTTCACAGCTTCATTTTCCTCACCTATGATAGAAAATAAGCCAGAATGTCCTCAAAGCATCCTATAACTTAATATTCACACATTATGTAGTTTTGATTTAGAAAACCTGATGGCACCCACATCTCAAACAAGTAAAGAGAATTTCCATGGGATGAGACAGTTGCTATTTGTTTCCCCAAATGAAAAATTAATGAAGTTGTCACCGTGACCAGGGATATCCACTTGCCTTATCTGGACATTTTTTCCAGCTTAAGAGAATGCTAAAGCCATGAGCAAGATAACAAAATAAAAAAAAACGACCCTTCCCTTTACCAAGGCCCTGAAAAACCACTGTTTTCTCTAAAATTAAATTGGAAAATATGTGTAAGAGGAAATTTTCCTTCCTTATGACTCTGGGGAATCCAGAGAAAATACAATTCCTGGAACTATATAAGGAAAGGTAACTATAGTATTAAACTACCTCCAACAAACCTGAATATTCACGTTAATTTCTGGGATATTACCCAAGAAATTTTTTTAGCCCTATATGGAACAGGAAGAGAAGGCTATACCTGAAATTTTAAAATCACTGCCTAAACAACAATCTTCCTCAAATTTTGGGAACATTTAAAAACAGGAGCGATTTCACACACTCATGTATTTTTAAAGGAATTACAAATGCAGAACACTAATTAATTTGGGGATGAATTCCTTTGCATTACTTAACAGAAATGTGATGTGTTACTTCAGTGTAATTTAATTTTAATTTTACCTTTTCAATCATATTTCTTGGTTGCATTCAATATGCTTATATTAAGTACCTTCTACTTACTAGTCACTGAGTTAATACTAGAATTTATAAAGAGTAAGAAACAAATCGCTCTTAAGCTTGGCACTGTTGTGCACACCTGTCATCCCAGTACTTGAGAGGCCGAAAAATATTATGAGTTGAAGGCCAGCCTGAGCTAAGTAGCAAGCCTGAGCTACATAATAAGACAAAATCAAACCATTTACTATGAATCCACATATGTAATACTCTGAATGGGACTGCCAACTTCGGACCCTTGAGTACCAATCTAGTTTGATCGTCCTATGCAGTACAACTTCTTCACACTTCACTGGATCTAGAGCACACCAATATACTTGGTGTTCCCAGAATTTGCATGCTCAACCAATGCTTTGCATATTTCTTTACTAAACTCTGTGCATCTGGTTTTAATTTGATGGAATGCTTTAAATATGCAAATAATTTAGGATTTCCAGGTTAAGTTTCAACATATTAAGAGCTTGAAAGTCAATACTCTAATTCTCAATTTAAGAACACTCTTGATAAACTGAAAGACAGAGATCAACAAATGCAATGTGCTCACAGGGCAAACAAAACTAAATGAATGGAGATCATTCTTTTCTACATTCATAAGAAGCCTTGACATTATTAAATCTTCAGTCTTAGCAATTTGATCTACAGGTTCAATATAATCCCAATTAATGTCCCAACGTGTTATTATGTGGACATCAGAAAACTGATGGAAAAGTAAATCACACCAAATAGGCAACATTGTACGAAGCACTAAATGGGAAGTGTGACACCAACCAATATTAAGTCTCATTATAAAATCACAGTGTTCAAGAAGCTGTTATATTGAGCAAAAATGAAAAACTAGACAAATAGGTAAAAAGACTCAAATTGATAGACCATCAATAGATCCACAAGAAGGTGATCAAGTGAGTTGGAGACAAAAGCACAGGACACATGATAAATACAGTTTTCAGCAAGTGAAGCTGGAACTGGACATCAACACAAACACAAAAAGAATCTAGATACAAATCCTGAACCCTTCTCAATAATTGAGTCAGAATGTATCTTCTAGCTGGAGACTGTAACATTCATCTGGCAGTAACTGACAAATAAAGTAGCCAAACTCATAAGGATACAGTGAACCTGAACAGAACAGTCAGTAACCTGACTTTACTCACATTTATATAACCCATCAGGAAGCAACCACAGGACACACACTTTCTCCAGCTCACATAAAATGCTCTCTAAGGGAGACCAGGTGGTGCTTCAGAACATACACACATTAGCAAATGTAAAAGAATATAATTCATGCAGTGTGGGTCTTTACAATGAAGTAAGCTACAAATCAATAACAGAAAATAGGCATATATTCCCAAATATTTGAAAATTAACATATTTCTAAGCGACACATGGTTTAAAGAAGATACAGAAGAAATTTAATTTTAAAAAACCATGAGTAACATCTTATAAGGTAAATACATTTTTATGAAAATGTGTGAGATTCGTCAATAAGCAATGTTAAGACTCAAATTTAAAGCATTAAATGCATATATGAGAAAATTAAAAATTATGTCAATAAACTAAGTTTCTACCTCAATGGAGAAAGAATTGAAATGTAAGCCATTAATGAAAGATGATAGGCCAGGGAACTTCTAATTTTATTCCATAATGTGCAATATTTTTATTCTCTATAATTGGATTCACTTACTGCTTTTATAATTAAAAATCAGAAATATAACTAATGAAATGGAGCCTTTATTTCCTTCTCCAAGTGACCCTATACGTTATTCAGCATAACTCTGCTCCATCTTACTACTGAACAAATTGAGGAGTACAGTTGTTCTGGCTTCCTGAAAAACATTAGAAAATAGGAATCTAAGTCTAGAACACAAAAGAAACAGCACATCCTCTTCGGGATTGTATTAACAGCATATCAACTTCTGAGTCCACATTTTTAATAAAATAATTATGCCTGATTTTTCACTCAATATTTCTGAAAACAGCTTTCTACCAGTGCATTTTCTGACCTTGCATGGCCAACACTGACTAGAATAAAACTTAAAAGACTGTCGACTTTCCATTCCACATGTTTTACCTCCTGCCTCTTTTCACCCACCTAAAGTGATGCTGCTTTTAGCAATTCTCATGCTCCTCTCTGCCACATCTTATCTCTGAACACCTCTAACTTCAGCCTGTGTTCATCTTGTGTAGCCATTCAATGATCCCTCCATTCCTAAAAAAGCATCCTCATAAAAGTCCTCTCACATATATCCCAGATGAACTGTGGTTTCTTCAAGCATGATTTCCTAATACCAGGAAGTATCAATTTTCTTGGTTAAATATGTCATACTACTAATTTTGGAATTAAATACAATCAAATTCCATAAAATGTTAAGTATGAACACTGTATTTTAAATATTCCAATCATTTACCACCAACAAAATTTATAACATATACATTTTTAGCTGATGGACAAATGGTATGTCCACTTCCTGTAAAACATGGTAATAAATTCATAACCTTATCTGTCATCAAATCATTGAGTGCTTGCCTCTCCATCAGTCTGTAAAATATTAAATGCAGATTGTTATTTCTTTTGCAAATCAGGCAAGTATGCATGACACATAATAAGACATCAAAGAAGTTGTTGAATGAGTGTGTTTATGGTGGAATTCTTGACATTAGTGGCTAGCCATGAACTGACTGGATTATCATCCTCTGACCCCTCAGATCATCCACCCTCTTATAGCTTACACCTGACTTGAACATCTCTGAGCTGAATCACAAGAGCATAAGTTGAGACCAACATTGATATATAAGTATCTAAAGTTGTTTCTCATTCTAATAAACTGTTATGTAAAATCTATTCTTACTCACTTAAATACACTTGCATGATGCCCAGAATGTATTTGATTTTAGAATCTTTGGTCACCTAGGGGGATCTGTTCTAGAATTTAACAAGATGAGAATATAGAATTCCCATTTGTTTGGTCTTTCTTCACATCCAGGTTCTTTCTTCAATGAAGAGTCTTGTTCTGTGTGTATGTACACCTCCGTTTACAAACTGAACCTCTGTTTTCTACACTACTCTCCAGAAAACAACAGTTTCTGTTATCCCACCTATGTCACATTCTATGACACTTTTTGGCCTTGGGAACACAGCCCCAGACAAAGTCCTGAAAGTAGTAACAGGTACATGTGACTATAGTTTGTCACTTTACAATAAAACTATTAACTGAATAAATTTTAAATCTAGGATTTCTTAAAATTGTGTCGCCCACATTTCAAGTGTTCTCAAGTACCACGTCGCCAGGGGCTACTATGCTGGTCAGTGCAAACATAAATCATTTCCGTCATCACAGAAGGACTTCTGAATGAATCACACGGAACACTGTCAAACTCCGCTACAATAGACTTTGAGGTGAGTTGTTTCACAGTGATGTGATGCTACTTATGATTCCTTAACAGCATCTTCCTCAGACTAAGTAGTTATTTGGGAAATCAGAATACAGACACGTTCAGATGATCTTGTGTTTTATAAGAAACACCTGTAAGATTAGCCCACAAACTCTTCAAGAAATGGGTAAGCTGTTTCATATAGGATGCCAGACAGTAGAGACAAATTAGTAGTCGGCAGCTTAACAAGGACCTGTGCTTGTAGAAAACATCGCAAAACTTGGATCCTAGCTCTGGCTTTGCACTAAAATGTTTGTGTCACTAGAAAATATAATCTCTCCCAACTTTAGTTTTCCTGTATGCGAAATGAGGATAACAACATGCCCACTTGCCTCAGTGAGCTATCTTAGATATCAAATAATGACAAATATGCAAAATAGAAAGCATTATGATTTTTCAACCTCTGCTTGCAGGGGCTTCTGAACTTTGAATACT
>NW_008349355.1:24265-31934 GCF_000622305.1 Nannospalax galili
TTTTTCTCTAAATACTTTGTGTAGAGTGTTCCAGTCACACTAAGATTAATACAGCTGGGTGTGATGATGCACACCTGTAACTCCAGCACTTGGGTGGCTGAGACAGGAGGGTTTCAAGGTCAAGATCAGATTAGGCTTTTCAGTAGCATTATAATACACTGTCTCAAAATAATCATAATAATAACAATAATGTTTGATATCTGTACATTCTTTATCATCTTGGATCATATCTTGGTCGAAAGGATAAGAAAACAATCACTTTTATGAATAAAATAAAATTTGAGACTAAATAAAATTTAATGTGTGGCAATGTCTCTAAAAGATTACAGGCAGAATGTTATAGGGGACAGTCCCTCTCCCTCCTCCCATCCCACGCCCCCCCACCCTACTCCCACCATACCTGGAAGACAGGGGACTGTATATTTCTTTCGCTGCAGGTCCTTCCCCTACACCTGTCTGCTGGTGGATGCTCAATAGTTAGTTTTTGCTAACTCTATAGAAGCTAATTTTCACTGGGAAACTCACACTGCTTTGATAGTGAATACCATCTGTACAACAGCTGACTTTGGAACACATTTACAGGGAGCATCTGGGCAAAGCCTCAGGTGGCTCTGGATTGAGTGTGCAAAAGTTGGCAGTTATGTTTGCAGTTCTCACAACTGTAAAGGGTTAAGCATGAAATTAGATACTGCTTAAGAATGATTCAGGGGAGCTGGAGAGATGGTTCAGCAGTTGAGAGCACTGACTGCTGTTGCAGAGGAACCCGGTTGATTCCTGGCCCCGACGCGGTGGCTAACATCCCTCCCCCCATGTAACGCCAGTTTCAGGGGATCTAGCACCTTCTTCTGACCTCTATGGCCACTGCATGACAAGGGTGCACTTACATGCAGGCAATACATTCACACACATAAAATAAAAGTAATGAATATGATATTTTTTAAAATGAAGCATTCAGCCTGGTGCCTAAAAGAAAGCTAGGTATCGACATCATCAATATAAACATGTGTAAGGCTAAGCCTTGAGATTTAGAAAGATTGCTAACCATCAAAAATAGAGGGGACACCAGGCATGGTAACCCACACTTTCAATTCCAGCACTCCGGAGGAAGAGGCAGGCAATCGCTCCTGTGAGATCGAGGCAAGCCTGGTTTGCATGGTGAGTTCCAAGCTAGCTGGGGCTTCAAGGAGATCTTGATTCAGAACAAGAATAAGAAAAAAAAAGAGGACGGGGTAGAGATGATGAATTTCAAGGAGAAGAAAGACTAATAAAATTATACAAGAGTAGGAACAGAAATTAGGCCGAGAGTCAGTTTGGAAACGTAAGGAATGAAAACATAGTGTGCCAAACTAAATGTCAGATTTGAGAGTACCATTTTAGATAAAGTTTTTCAACAAGGGAGTTGGGAAATCAAATATAAGTTTAGAATCACCTAACTGCGGCACTTGAACACTCAATTTAAGTAATTATTTAAAATTTGAGAGTTGTCCTTTAGGAGCATCACAGTGGTGAAATCTGTTCCAGTAAGCACACATTTCTATTTGAGAGGGGACAGTCCAAGTTTAATCATTCTTCACCCTGAAAATGTAGAGATCAGATCAGTGGAGGAAATTTTTTTCTGTATTATGAAGTTGTTCAAAATGGAGCTCAGGAGGCTGCAAGGACACAGCGAGTCCTCAGGGTAGGTAGCTTGGCATCATAAACTAACAAAATGCTGCAGTTTCTCAAATGCATAATTACAGGTTCAAGCCTTCCTAATGAATGAGGAAAGGTCTAAGAAATACACTAAACAGCTATGTCACACTCACCTGCCACTTCCCGTTTGACATCCTGTAGCAATCACAGATGTATAAATTTGGGCCAAAAGATTGTATCAGGCTCTCAAGAGGGCTTTGGGATTATTGACAGAGTTGGGGTAAATGCCAGATGTGAGGCATGTAAACCTCTGGTGTGCTCCTGAACTAAGTGTCACTAGGGACCACACAGGGACAAGGACAAGAAGAGCAGTGACCTACATACACCATCCCTGAGGGATAAATTACACACTCTCCACCATCTCCACATCACTGCTCATAATGAAAAGATTACATTTTTCATTATTTTGCTCCAAAATGCTTTTGTTCCCCTGTTTCTCTTGTGTTTGGTTTTATAGCCATACCAACTTACTGAATGGATTACTGATTTGAATTCAAAACAGTAAAAAGAAAGTAGTAGTCGAATCAACTACTTTAAATACACTTCAATCTGACTTCAATCTATTTTTCCCAGTGCTGGAGTTGAACCCAGAACCTCATGCACGCTAAGCAGGTGCTTTACAGATGAGCTGCATTCCTAACTGTAATCATTATTTATTCAGAGTTATACACGTTAAAGATTTAAATGTCATCTAGATAGCTGGTAGCATTTGATGCATATTAATAAGGTGAACTGCACGTCGCAGAAAATGCTCAAGCTAATTCAGGCCTTAAAAACATTCCTCAGAGATACACACAACTGACTGAATGCTTGTTAGTGTTTATTTATATAGCTTTTGTATTTTACCACACTCTTGTCAATGGACCCTGCTCCAGAGCCCAGTGACTGCTGACAGAATGCGTGGCGATATGCTGACTAAAGGGACCTGGGGGCGGAGAAAAGGGAGATATAAGGCCTGCCCCCTCCTGCTTTAACCGAGCCTGCAGCACCTCACCTAGTGCTTGCTTCTACCCGATTCCCCTGGTCTGTGTGTTGTGACTCCACGCCTCTTAGCCCCCCTAATCAGCAGGGGACCCGATCCAGGTTAGGGTCTTCACAGCTGGCCTGAGGAGAACCCACAACACTTTAGGAATTAATAAGAAAAAATGTGTTTGTTCGATGCAGACATAACAGAGACCTAACTACATTTTTAGTTGATTCCACAGCTACTGAATCATAGACATGGGAGATCAGCCCCATTTTAGAACTTTTCATATATCTATCTACTGATGACGGTCTTTTCTCCCTGACTTTATATGCTGTCTTGATAGGCATTACACTCCAGACTATTGAAGTGAACGCAAAATTTCTTTAAACATGATTCCATTTTACTGCAGGGATATATATGTGAGTTTTTAATGATTTTATGCTCTCTTATTAAATATTATTAGGTACTTTGTAAAATGAGTTCACAAATGAATGACAGTTTGTCAAGTGAAATAATTATACAACTTTTTACATTTTTATTTTTATTAGCTTACAAATAATTGGTTTTATTGTGGTACATTGTGTTATAGCTGGTCTTCCCACTTCTGCCCATTCCCTCCTGCCATCCAACCGCAGAAGCCTCACTTCAACTTCCATGTCATGTGACTTTTGCCAAACCCCATTCTTTTAACATTTATCTTCTTTTTCCTTTCAGCCTACCTAAATTTTATCAGTTCTAAAGTATTTTGCAAGCTTGCTGTTTTCTGTTTGTGTGTTGCTTTGTTTTTTAGCATTGCATGTTGACAGTAGTTCTGTGGTTTTCTGTTCTCTATATTGCATTTCTTCACTGTAATCTTTATTAATTATTCTCTCCAACTATAAGGCTTAGTTTGTTCTTTGGTTTTAGCCTTTAGATGTAAATGTAGGTATCTTTTCTCTCTTAATTTAGCTGTAAATTTATGTTCCTTTCTGGACATAATTTACCCTGTCCTATAAATCTTGCACATTCTAATTTTTTAATTTTATTAATTATTTTAATGTATGTGTCTAAGTGTATTCCCTGTCTGTAGGTAGGTGCACCCACATCATGCAGTGCCCACAGAGGTCAGAAGAGGGCATTGTGTCCCCTGGAACTGTAGTTACAGACAGGTGTTAGCCACCATGTGAGTGCTAGGAATCAAACCCTGGTCCTCTGGAAGAATAGCAAATGTTCTTAACTGCTGAGCCATCTCTCCAGCCCTGGCATGTCCTCATTTTTATGGGGTATTTTGCTGTTGTTTTATTTTTGTTTTCTGTTCATTTCAAAACATTTTCGTTTCTTTCGTTTTCTTCTTTGATGTATCAGGTACTTAGGGATATATTGTTTGATTTCCACATATCTGTTCATTAGTTTTACTTTCATTATTCATTTTCTTTTTCATTCCATTTCAATTGAAAGAAACACTGTTATTTCAAGCTTTCTAAATATATTAAAATCTGTGTTGTGACTTAGCATATGGTCTATTCTGGAGAACGTTCTATATGCACTTGAGAAAAGTACAATTGCTATTGTTCAGTTGAGTGATATCAGTTGATAATAGTTATGTTTCTGATCTGCCTGATTTATAGTGGTATTCAATTTCTTGAAGTCCTTGTAGACCATATTTAAGTTGTTCCACCCATTATTAAAATTGTGGTTTGAGTCTTCAGTGACTATTATAAAAATATATCTATGTATTCATTAAAATTTGCTTTATATTTTCTGAGACTCTCTTATTGGTGTTTGTTTATAAATGTTATGTGTTCTTGATCAACTGACCCTTTGATCAACATATGATAGTCTTCTGTCTCTTGTGCAGCAGATTTTGACTTAAAGTCTATGCTGGCTCATGTAACTACAGCCATTCTTAGTGTCTCTTTTTACTATTTTCATGAATTACTTGTCCATTTTTTCTTTTCGACCTATTTCCATGATTGATCTTGTAATATTGTACAGTTGGAGTAAAGGCTTTTTCAATCCATTAAATATTAGTATCTGCCTTTTCATTGGCAATTTAATCCATTTAGATTTAAAGTAATGAATGATATTAAAGTCCCTCTGCCATTCATTTATGTGGTTTCAATAAATTTTGTAGTTCTTTTTGCATTACAAAGGACCCGGGTTCTATTCCCAGTACCCACAACTGACCTAACTGTAGTTTGAGGGGAATCCAATACTCCTTCTTCTGGCCAGGCATGGTAGTGCATGCCTTTAATCCCAGGACTTGGGGGAGCAGAGGCAGGTGAATCTCTGTGGGTTTAAGGTCAGCCTGGTTTACATAGTGAGTTCCAGGCCAAAGAGACCCTGTCTCAAAAACACCAAAAGAAAGAAAGAAAGAAAGAAAGAAAGTGAATCTCTGTGGGTTTAAGGTCAGCCTGGTCTACATAGTGAGTTTCAGGCCAAAGAGACCCTGTCTCAAAAACACCAAAAAAAAGAAAGAAAGAAAGAAAGAAGGAAGGAAGGAAGGAAGAAAGAAAGAAAGAAAGGCCTTCTAACTCTGGAGGCATTGCACTGCATAGGTGCACTTACAAACATGTATGCAATACACTCATACATATAAAATTAACATAATAAATAAAATATTTTTAAAAGAATCATCTAAAGTTCTGTGAGCTAAAGGCTTGGCTCCCAGTCTATGCCACTGTTGGAAGGTAGTACAGCCTCTAGTGGGTGAGACTTAATGGAAGGAAGCTAAGTCATTGAATGGATTCCTTTGACATACTGGTGCCTCAGCCTTTTCCCCTTTCTTTGTTTCTTAACCAGCATGAATCAGCAGCTTTGCTGCAAAGCGCTCTCCTCACCATGATGTTCTGCTTCGCCACATAAATAAAACAATGGCAGCGACTGAGTATGGATTGCATCCACTGAAACCACAAGCCAAAATGAACCTTTCCTCGTGTACACTTATTGTCCGAAGTGCTTTGTCATGACAGAGGAAAGCAAACATAGGTTTCAGTATTCTATGCCACTTTAAGAAACTTCTATAGTGGTGGATTTCCATGTGGCTCTTTCTAAAGACCTTTGGTGTTACTTATCCCTCCCCATACTCCCTCCTATGCCCCACCTTCCCATTCCCCACCCCATTTAACCCTTCCTGCTCTATTCTCTTCTGTATCTTTCATTCTACCACCCGTCCCAGGAAGCACACACACACACACACACAAACACACACACACAGACACACACACACACACACACACACACACACACCAGCTGTGGCCATTTATTAGTTTATTGACCTCTCTCGATTTTCACTGAGACCTGCATAACTAAGATTTCCAATTCTGAGAAAGAACATGAGACATTTGTCTTCCTGGATCTGGATTACCTCAGTCAGGGTTATTATTTCCATCCCATCCATTTACCTGTAAATTTCATAATTTCTGTTTTTAAGAAGTGAATAATGTTCCATTGTATATATGTACCACACCTTCTCTACCCATTCATCAGTTGATGGATGTCTAGATTGTTTCCAGTTCCTGGCTATTATGAAAAGGGTGGCAATGAACATGGATTAACACATTTCTGTAATAGGGTATAGTTTCTTTTTTCTTGGATTTTTTAAGTTCTTTGTTTAGTTTTGAGTTAATGCCTCGTATCTTTCATGTCACCTTAAAGGACTGCCTTAACCTTTTTCATGAGGTAGGTGAATCTATTAGCAGGAAATTCCTCAGCTTTTCTTTGTCTGGAAATAAGCAACCTGTTTGCTTGCTTGCTTTTAAATAGTGTTTTACCAGATATTTCCTTGTCTGCCACTAGCCAAAAATAAAGAGAGAGAGTAACCAGAAGGAAGTGGGGCGGGGAGCGGAAGAGCAGGAATGGGAAGACAGAAGGTTTCCTTTATTTTTATATTTGTGTGTCTGAGTGTTTTTCCTGAATGTGTGTTAGTGCGCCCATTCATGCAATGCCCATGGAGGCCAGAAGAGGGCATTGGATCCCCTGGAACTAGAGTTACAGATGGTACTGTAGCCACCACAGTGTAGCTGCTGGGTCCCAAACCTAGGTCCTCTGCAAGAGCAGCCAGTGCTCTTAATCACTGAGCCATCTCTCCAGCCCAGAGGGAAAATGATTTTTAAGAACAACAGGAATCTCTCTGTCTGGAGCTTGCTCTGTGCTGGGCATACCACTCTCAGCCACACTTCATCACTGGCACGTATCCTAGAGACCAACCAGAGATGAAGGATTAGTCCTTTTTGTCATTTATTCACATGTGTTTGTCATGGACTGTAGGTGGCTTTTGAAAGTCCCCAGTTCATATGATATTCAGGACTATCTTCATTCCACAGCAAAGTTTCTCTTCATCTTTCTGCTATGCTTTCAGTGCTTTGATTTGTCTCTGTTTCATCTTTTTAGTCTGGGTGTGCATGCATATGATGTGTTTGATGTGTGTGTTTATGTGGACACTCATGCCATGGCAGGCCTATGGAGGTCAGAGGACAACGTCAGGTGTCATTCCTTACCTTCCACCTCATTTGATACTTGTCTTACTTTTAATATTTTGCTCTAGGTGGCCAGAGTTTGTTCAGTTGCTTTACGATGTTTTTAAAGAATGCCAACCTGGGCTGCATAGTGAGATCCTGTCTGGCAGTTATTTGTTAATGAGGCTGAACCATTGAAGGCTTTAATTCCCTTTTGTTAAAGCCAGGTCTAGGGTGGAGGTACTTCTGGGAAAAACTAGCTCTAGTGTTGCCATAATGTTTCTGAGCTCTGATTATGCTGATTGGTCAAAATGATTTCTGTTGTATTCCGTGGATGGATGGATCTGACGCATCTCTGGAAGGTCATTACAGGCATTAAGATGATCTGGGGAAGGGTGTATAAAGATCATTAAGACTGATTGAGATGTTTTGTATGAAATACACAAAAATTCAATTTAAAAATTTTTTTTAAAGATCTGGCTTCACAGCTTTCCAAAAGTTACTTTCTCTAGCCTGGGCAGCTTTACCCTACTCCGCGGTATTCAGCCAAACCACACAGAATAAATATATTTGT
>NW_008349355.1:32109-34881 GCF_000622305.1 Nannospalax galili
CACTAATGCCCACACATTAAATAAATATAAATAAATAAATATTGACTAAAATAACATAATAAAAAAGCTCCTGGGAAGAGAGACTGCAAGTGTATTGGTCTGGTTTTGTCAACTTGACACAAACTACAGATACCTGGGAAGAGGGACCCTCAACTGAGGAATTTCCTCCATCAGATTGGCCTGTAGCCATGTCTGTAGGGCATTTTCTTAATTGCTGATTGGTGTAGGAGGACCCAGCCCTTTGTACCATCCCTGGGTAGATAGGCCTGGGAGATTAGATAGATCAGATAGATAGATAAATAGGTGATGATAGAATAGATAGATAGATAGATAGATAGATAGATAGATAGATAGATAGATGATAGATAGATAGATAGATGATAGATAGATAGATGATAGATACATAATAGTTACATGCTGACACATACATACATGCTAGTACTGATATGTAAACTCAGTTTTTCTGCTATTAAAAAACTCTGCCCATTTACATCTTTTAGGGAGTCTTATATAAATTTCTTTGCAAATTGTTTTTATTCCTTGATGGCAGAGAGGAGTTAGAGGATGTTATTACAAATGTAAAAGAAAGCTTTGGTTACTATAAACAATTGGAGTGTTTCATCATCACGAAGATTATGTGGTGCATGTTGTAGGATTCTTTAGCACTTGTTTCTTGAAGGAATGTATCCAGTCAAGAGACAGACAGTTTGAGCACGTTTATCTAGCAAAGCAGTAGAAGCAAGTCTGAGCAATGTGAGCACTCAAAGACTGGAGTGGGCTGCCCCAGGGTGGGGAACAGCATAGTGGGTTATGCATTGAGGACTTTAAAGAAGTTGCAATGAGCATTTATGAAGAATGTGACACATTCATGAAGTAACTCAGCCCATTTTCTGTCCCAAATCATGGAAACCTCGGTCTTCCTTTTAGGGCATTTCCTCCCATGATTTCTGCAGAAGGGAAAGGGTGTCACAAACAATATTAAAATGACATCAGGTCTTTTGAGGTTGAAGTTCTTTCACTAGTGCACATGTGTGAGTTTTGGTGCCTTGTTTCTAATCTAGTGGGAAAAACCGAATGGCAGCTGCGAATATGTTTGATCACAAAGTGGCATTTTGACCCTCAGCAGACACAGCTGCAAGACACGCTTTCTCTTGGTACCTCGCATTGAACTCTTTCCTCTGCTGTAGTCTGGGGTGACTGCTCCGTGGAATAGGTAGAGGCTTTCTCAGAAGCTATTCATACTCAAACGTAGTCTGTTGTAACTGCATGCATTAGAAGAGCATGTGAAAGGACAGCTGTGCCTTGCACGTGTTCCTCAAGGGAGGGTGTGTCATGAGAGCCTGTGAAGCCTGCCAAGACCAGCTTGTTTTTCCCAGAGCCCTGTCCTTCCTCTCTCTGACCATCTTGGCTGTCTCACACCCTGCTGCAAACTTTCTTTTCCACTGTCCTCAGTGTTCCCGAACTCACTAGTTTAATACCAACTTTTTTTTTTTGGTCTTTTTGTGACAAGGTCTCCCTGTCGCCCCAGCTGGCCTGGAACTCACTATGTAGACCAAGTTGGCCTGGAACTCACAGAGATCCCCCAGCCTCAGCCTCCAAAGTCTGGGATTAAAGGCGTGTACTACCACACCCGGAAACCCTAGCATTTTAACATTGATTTTAACACTAACTCTTTTTCACTGTAACAGTTGCAGAACTCCGCCATGTTTATGTTGATTTCAGCTCCATGAAAACATAAGAGATAGAAAGCCCACCCCATTTAGGCTTTTAGTGTCTGTTTCTGTTTTTATTTAGAAAACACGTGGCAGCTTTTGTAGTTTGTATTTTCCTTATTTACTACTTTATTTCAGTTTTATAAAAATATATCACTCTTGGGCATCACATTTTTTAATTCAATAAGAAATCTTGACTCGAAGTCAGAAATGAGGCTTTAGTTTATTCATTTTTTCATCTCTGATTTAAATCTACTTCAAAGCTTGCCAAGATCATTTTAATACCTTCACAAGTGTTTAGGGTATGTCCACTCTGGCCAATAGCATGTTTCCCTTCCCAAACTGCCTTCCAAACGTACACACACAGATACATTTGTATACTTTTTAATCAATTACCAGAGAATCATTTCAGACATAAACTCATTATATCACTCTGGATCCAAGAGTCTCATGATGTGGTTAGATCTAACCTTTAAGATTTTCCAGTCAGTTCCTTGTAAACATACTGATGACTTTAAAGTGATAAACTTGGAGAATGTCTTGTTCCAGCTTATCACAATCCTTACCTGGAATGGGTGAGGGCAAGGAGTGGCCATTAGTCAGGCTTCTGTGCTGCTCCTCACAGCCGCTGCAATTCCACCAACTGCTTTGAAACAGACAGTCCCCCACTCGTTTTTCTTTTCCTTATTTGTTGCTTTGCTTTATTTGGTTTTTTAAACAAGACTTCTTGATGCTGCTTCAGAGCACTTAATCTAGGCCATCTTCATTTTGGTTCAGATGAGCTCTACTCTCCCATTGTGTACCAGATCTTGCTTACTAAGCCTTGATAAATTCATTCTTGAAATATTTTATGTCACATTCAATCAAAATGCATTATATGCTAAAAATAATTAAACACACCTGCTTTATACCATAAAGGAAAATGCCACCTCAAAGGAGCCAAAGAGAAAGTGAAGTCCAAACATGGGACAAGGTGACCAAGCATGATATGCAGATAAGAGTTTAAATATCTCATATGGATAGGCCAAGTCTTCTGTTTAGATGGCCGGATGCCAAATAG
>NW_008349355.1:35350-38619 GCF_000622305.1 Nannospalax galili
CACCTGTCATCGTTTATTTTATCAGGATCCAATTCACAAGAAAATATCTCTGATCTAGTGCTAGCAACTTGCTGTAGAGTGATCCTAGAAGTGGCTCAGTCTAGTTTCATCAATGAATGTGAGAGTAAGTGGAATGCGTGTGTGTATATCAAGATGGTGAATTTCCAGAAACTACCTTTCGGCTCAAGGTCATGGGAGGGAAGATTCACAGAACTTTTCATTTCTAGTGTGTGTGTGTGTGTGTGTGTGTGTGTGTGTGTGATGAAACGAGTGTGTGGTTAGAGGACAACTTGCAGGACTCAATTCTCTCCTTCCACCACATGAGTTCTGTGAATCCAACTGAGGTCATCAGGCTCAGAAGCAAGAATCCCATCCCTCTAAGCCATCTCACCAGCCCTGGTGTCTACTGATAATATCAAGAGTGGTTTTGTATGTTGTGTTGTCCAGTATTGTTCAGCAGAATATCGGCTCCATGAGGATGTGACTACTAATGTATTAAATGAGCAGTCAAGGATCATATACTTTTAGACAGACCTACTGACTTACACAGACAACTAGAGGACTGTATAACATAAAATATTTTCCAAACTTATTTGATGGTAGACCACCTGGATGCTCTTTAAAATATGCAGTGTGACTCTGAATATATTTCAGGAAACAATGTTTTAATTTGTGTGTTTCTGTATTTTTAACTTGGATTTAATTGGATTAGCTGGTGGGAAGTTTATTCTCACACTTCAGTAACATTGGAGGACGGTAGAATGCTGGCCTCCCGAAGCCATTTCTGCCATATGGATCTCACTCAGCCTTCCTCTGTCACTCCTGCTGCCACTATCGGAACAACAACAACTGGAATAGCTTTGTCCCCACTTGACTTCCACACAACACTTTTGGTCTGTCCCCCTTTTTTTGGGCTGGATGCCATGTTGGAGCCTCCTGCCCTGAGGTCAAGGGTGGCCATGTCTCTGAGAGACCACATTTCTCTTACTGTCTGGCTGCTCAGAGAGATCACTGGGCTCTCCCATTATATAAAGCCCCTCTGGGGCAGGTACCTGGAACTTTCTCAACTGTGCAGTCCAGGATCTGCCTCTCTGTTGACTCTTCAAGAAGCAGTTTTGTATTGGCTTCCATCAGTTACTGCAGTGTTATGGCAGGACATACTTCCTTTGGCCACTTGCAGTCCCAAGAATGCAAAAATTCCTTCTTGTTTCCCAAAACTGTCTCGCAAATTGCAACAAAGAAGCTTGATGATATTAGAATGTTGTTTTCTGAATGGGTCTCAATTCTTTGCAGCATATATCTTTTGTATCATGAGCAAAAGAGTATCCAGTTGCCCTTGGCCTGTCACTGGAATATCTCAGTGTCTTCCTTTCCCATCATGCCTTACTAGCTAGGATACACATGTGCAGAGTAGCCATAATGACCATACAGAAAGAAATATGACAGGAATGTTCAAGAAGATGCATATACTCAGGCTTAGTTTTGCCTTACTTTTACAGGCTTTTTCATGCATGTCTTTAATCTGTCCTGAGTGACACACACTGGTCATTCTCAGCACATGTGGAGTCCTCCCATGTAGCTCCAAGTCTTACTGGTCTTTCTATCAAAGTAAAATGCCTTTCATAAATCCTCTTTCTTCTTTTATTCCATTGTCCCTGCCTTCTGTTCAATTCCATTAGTTCCTTCCCTCTTATATTTCCTAATTGGTTCATCATGTTTTTTCCCGAAGGAAAACTTGTAAGGAAATTCATGAAGTGTTCCATATTAAAAAAAAAAGAAAGAAAGAAAGAAAGAAAGAAAGAAAGAAAGAAAGAAAAATCCTAAGTCCTACCTAATAATACACTGGAGTCAACATCTGTCTTGTCCAAGATTTCCACTTGGTCTGAATGCATACAACTGTTCAAGAGGCACAAATTTAAATTATTCCTCCTCAAAATTTAAAACTTTTTATTACATTTCTAGTGTGTGTGTGTGTGTGTGTGTGTGTGTGTGTGTGATGAAACGAGTGTGTGGTTAGAGGACAACTTGCAGGACTCAATTCTCTCCTTCCACCACATGAGTTCTGTGAATCCAACTGAGGTCATCAGGCTCAGAAGCAAGAATCCCATCCCTCTAAGCCATCTCACCAGCCCTGGTGTCTACTGATAATATCAAGAGTGGTTTTGTATGTTGTGTTGTCCAGTATTGTTCAGCAGAATATCGGCTCCATGAGGATGTGACTACTAATGTATTAAATGAGCAGTCAAGGATCATATACTTTTAGACAGACCTACTGACTTACACAGACAATTAGAGGACTGTATAACATAAAACATTTTCTAAACTTATTTGATGGTAGACCACCTGGACGCTCTTTAAAATATGCAGTGTGACTCCGAATATATTTCAGGAAACAATGTTTTCATTTGTGTGTTTCTGTATTTTTAACTTGGATTTAATTGGATTAGCTGGTGGGAAGTTTATTCTCACACTTCAGTAACATTGGAGGATGGTAGAATGCTGGCCTCCCGAAACCATTTCTGCCATATGGATCTCATTCAGCCTTCCTCTGTCACTCCTGCTGCCACTATCAGAACACCAACAACTGGACAAACTACACACACACACACACACACACACACAAAACAAATGCAATAATAAAAAATTTTAACTGACTTCTGAAATTATTTTACAAAAAGTGAAGTCTAGATCAGTATTACCCAACATAAATGTAATACAGTCACAACTTAAAATACCCTATGAGCCCATTTTTAAAGAAGTAAAAGCAGATGCAATTAATTTTAATATTATTTCGTTCAATTATCATATCTGAAGTTTTACCACTTCAACCTGCAGTCCACCTAGAAGTTTTAATGAGATAGTTTATATATTATTTAATACCAAATGTTGAAGTTTATAATGTACTTATCACACTTACTGTACAAATCAAATAAAATCACATGCAATTAAAGTGCGTAGTAACCACTTACAGTTAGTGTCTATACAACTATGAAATATTTTTTCCTAAGCCTAGAATCTCTTCACAAAGGCAGAGTTGACAGAAGGAATATTGGTTTGGTCCTGACCCCAGCTCTAATTTCACAGTGAAGCTACTGGTTCATCATGTAGCCTCTGTGAGCTTCAAGATTTAATCTACAAAACACAGAAGTACTTCAAGAGATTATTGTGAACTTAACTAAAACGTAAGTAGGTGCAGACCCTACCATCTTCAGGGCTTCCAAGTGTACTTTGAAACTCATCTAATAGTGAGATTGGATGCAAACATGTGG
>NW_008349355.1:39367-42445 GCF_000622305.1 Nannospalax galili
CTCGTGATCTTTGGATGAGCCATTTCCTATGACCTTATGATAACACGTGTTCTTGAAACCTCCAAAATTTCAGGGATAAACCACTAAATATGGCTTTGAGGAAAATTATGATTACCTCATAATTAGTTATGACATGCCTACTATATTAAAACCAGAATCTCTGGAGGTGGAGAAAAACTAAATTAAAAAACTAAACAAATCAGAAGACAACTTACAGGAGTCAGTTCTCTCTTTCCACTATGTGGGTCCATGGGATCTAACTCAGGACATTAGTCTTGGTGACAACTGTCTTTATTTGCTGAGCTACCTTGCCAGGCCTCAAAGCATATTTTTTAATCAGAATAGTTTCTCCTTGTCTGTCTAAAAAATTAATCTGAAAAATCAATGAAAATTGTCTCAGAGCAAAATTTTATTAATAATCTTAGGTAAGTTACAACATAAACTTAAGTCCCTTTTTTCCATTTTATTGATAATATTTAACATCAGCATATGATGATTCACTATTTCTTCATTCATGTATGTCATTATACACTGATTTTACATGTCCCTTCCTGTGCTGTGCTCTGACATCCCTCTGCTCCTTCTTTCTAATCCTCTTCCTCCCTACAAATAATCCTTTCTTATTTTTGTTTTTTAATATTTTTATTCTTTTTATTTTATGTGTATGAGTTTATCGCCTGCATGTATGTAAGTGTACCCATGTCATGCAATGTCCATGGAGGTCAGAAAAGGGTGTCAGATCCTCTGGAACTGGAGTTATAATAGATGATTGTCGGCTGCTGCCACTCGGGTGCTGTGATTCCTCTGTAAGAGCAGCCAGTGCTCCTAACCCCTGAGCCATCTCTCCAGTCCCAAATGATCCTTTCTTTGACTTTCAACTAGCACATATCTCATTAACCTCTCCCCAATCCTTAAATCTCTTCTTCCCTTCTCAAGGTCCACTTTTTACTTTAGAAAAATTCCATTCTGTATGTGTGCCACATTTTTTTCATCCATTTATTGGTTGGTGGACATTTAGTCTGATTCTACTTCTTAATTATTATGACTAGTGTAGCAATAAACGATGAGGCCCATGTTTTCTGTAGTTTAGGAAATATGCCCGGGAGTGATGTAGTGGGTCACATGGTAGTTCAATTTTGACTTTCCTAAGGGACATCCACACAAATTTCCACAGTGACCATACCAGCTTAGATTCCCTCCAGCACTGTTTTCCTCTTTCTCTAAATACGTAATATCATTTGTCATTTGTTTTTTTTTATGATTAGCTTAATTTAATGTAGTCTCCACTACTGTTATTATTACATCTATGCATTCATACATGTGCCCATGTATCCTTACACATATCTATGTGGTACAGTAATAGTTCAGTGCATCTATACCATCTGTCTTGCTCAAATAAATCAGGATAATAAACATTTCTATCTGTTGAAGCTCCATCTTCTAGTTTTCATAAAATGTATAGATTGCTGAGTTTTACCCCACATTTGGAGAATACCCACTGTCTGTGTTACTTATAATTCAAACTCCATTGTCTCCTCGCTCCTTCTCACCCTTCCCAGCCCCTAATAATTACCACTGCATATTTCAATTGACTTTTTCAAAACATCTACATATGAGAGGAAATATATAGAATATGCCTTTATGCACTTGTCTAACTTATTGCACTTAACACTGTGTCATAAAACTTAAAAAACAATACTCTAATTTTATTGTAGTTGTATATTGGGGAGGATTACTCAAGTTTATTTTAGAGCGGGGAGTAAAATGAGTATTAAAAATAAATATTAAAACATTTTTGACTAACTTCTAATAGAAATATACTTTCTAATAACAGCAATTTTGACTAGATCGGGGAGCAGGATTAAACCTAAAATAAGTTTGAACTTCTGTTTATCTGATGACTAAGGATGATGAAACACTTTTTCAAATGATTGTTTGGAATTCTTCATTTAGAAACTGTCTATGCATCTATTCTTCATCTGGAACTGTCAGTTTACCATCCCACTTACTGGCTGTAGGGTGTAGAATTTTAGAGTTTAGTTTTGCCAATTTTTAAACATTCTTAATTCTCTGACTGATGTATAGTTGGCAAAGATTTTTCCCCATTCCATTATATAGACTATTATCCTGCTCTGGTGATGGTTTTGTTTGCTGTGCAAAAGCTTCTTTAATTTCATGCACAAATTCTTGTGATCTGATTAATTGTTGAGACTATTTCCTGAGCTATTATAGTCCTTTTCAGAAATTCCTTAGCCATTCCTATATCTTAACATCATTTCCTCTAGAAGTTTCAATGTTTCAGGTCTTCAAGTCGTTTTGAATTCATTTTTATGCATAAAGACATGAATTTAAATTTATTTTTCTATGTGCATATACCCATTTTTGCAGCATTTATAGAAGAAGTTGTCTTTATTCTGAAGTATATTTTTGATACGTCATTGAAAAATAGGGGATTGTAACTGTGAAAATTTATTCTGTGTCCTCTATTCTACTCCATTGGTCTACATGTATGTTTTTATGCCAGTACCACCCAGTTTTTGTTTCTATGGCTCTGCAGAAATTCGAGATCAGATACTGTGACCTTCCAGCATTGTGCTTTCTGCTCAGGATTGTTTTGGCTATTTAAGGTCTCATATGTTACCACATATGGTTCTATGAAGAATGCCATTGGAATTACAATGGGGATCGTGTTGGGTCTGTAGAATGTTTTGTTACTTTTACCATATTAATCCTGTTGACCCATCAGCATGTGGAGTATTACCACCCTCAAAGGTCTCCTTCAATTTCTTTTTGCACTATGTTACATTTTTTTCTTGTAGAGATCTTCTGCCTTTTCAGTTACGTTCATTACTACATAGTTTTTAAGAGATGGTAAATGGACTATTTTTCCTGATCTCTTTCTCAGCATGTCCATGATTGGTATATAGAAAAGTTACTGATTTTGCGTGTTGATTTTGTATTTTGCTAGTTTGATGAAAGTGTTTATCAGATAAGAGTTTTCTGACAGTGTCTTTAGAGTCTTCTAAAATGACACTATGTAGACAGAGTAAGCCTTTGACTTCTTCCTTTCCTGTCTGT
>NW_008349356.1:0-6772 GCF_000622305.1 Nannospalax galili
GAACTCCTGCTCCTCCTGCTCCCATCTCCCCAGTGCTTGGGTTACAACCATGTGCCACCACGCCCAACTTTGTACTATGCCTCTTTAGTCTCCTTAGTTTGGAACAATTCCTCAGCCTTTTCTTGTTTCTCATGGCATTGGTATTTTTGTTGTTTTGTTTTGTTTTGTTGAGTCAGGGTTTTCCTGTAGCCCCAGCTGGTCTAGAACTCTGTGTAGTCCAGGCTGGTCTCAATATTGATACTGTTCCTTCCAAAGATGGATCTGAATTTTTCCCTTAAATATGGACCAGGCTTCCTGCATGGCTACAAGCCATCTCACAGAGATGGCCTCTCCCTCCTGAGTGCTGAAATTAAATGTGTGCACCACTACACCCACACATTGGCATTTTTGAACAGTACAGTGTTGTTGGTTTATGAAGTATTGGGTCTAATAGTTTCTTTGTGATTTATTTCAAGGTCCGTATTACCATAAAACTTAGTGATTTTAAAAAACGATAAGCATTTATTATTTAACATCATTTTTATAGCCAGGAATCTGAGAGTACCATAGCTGGGTGTGTCTAGATCAGAGTCTCTGAGAAAGGTTCAGCCAACATGGTTCCTCTGTCTTTTGTCAGAAGGCTTAACCAGGGCTTGAGATTCTGCTCCCAAGATGGTATACTCACCTGGCTCCTGACAGAAAGTTTCAGTTCCTTGTCGGTAGACTCCTCTGTGGGGCTGCTTGCATATCTTCACAGCATGGCAGCTGGCTTTGCCACTGGTGCATTCCACTGAGGAAACGTGGAGGAAATGTCCGTCTTATGACCTCATCTTGGCAGTAGACACAGTCACCCACTATGCCTTCTGCTCTTCCTGTGGGTGGTTTTAAATATGTCTACGTACAAATTTTTTGATACTGTTCCTTCCAAAGATGGATCTGAATTCTTCCCTTGAATGTGGACCAGAGGTCCCCTGTGTGGCTACAAGGCTTTCCTGATGTCAGTGCTACTAAATCCATGTACTAATATTAGTCCAAGGAATGCAGCTCCTGCATGGTTAGGTGCTGGCAGAGGTGCCCCGTGGCATCATGACACCAGAGACACCAAAGTGAGCCTGGCTTTTTCTTGAGTGCCTGAGTAGGGCCTCTGGGACTAGCCAGAATGAGACTGTGACTCTCAGATATGCCATTTGGGTTGTGGGGAAAGCAGTTGCAGTGATGATGAATCCAGGCTGTGGCCAGGGAGTCTCAAGAGTTCACTGCAGAACCCGTGGTGGCATTTCTACCAGGGACTTGGAATCCACTAGAAGGCCCTGAGAGGGAGAAGGGGGATGGTCCCAAATTTGGTAGGAAAGGGAGAGGTGATCCAGGAATCTTCATTTAGATTTAGGTTGGTCCCCTGAGTCTCCTGTTGGGTGCAAGGAATAGCTAGAACCTTCCAAAAAGATTCCTGGACACAAACATCCCAGCCTAGTATAAGCAAAGCCCTGCATTCCAGCAGGTAGTTCTGCCTCTCTGAGCCTCATCTTTAAAATGGGAACAGTAAAACTAACATAGGAAGTGGTTTTAAAGGTAAAAATCAAGCTCTGCCTTTCATCCATTTGAAGGCCCACTTCCCTACCCCCCTCCCTTATTTTAACATTTTTTGTTTTTTTTTTTGGTCTTTTTGAGACAGCACCTCCCTGTAGCCCCAGCTGTCCTGGAACCTGGAACTCGCTATGTAGACCCAGCTGGCCTTGAACTCACAGGGATTCCCCTGCCTCTGCCTCCCTCCCTAGTGCTGGGATTAAAGGCGTGTGCCACCACGCCCGCCCGGCTAGAGTTCTAATTTTACAAAGCTCAGAGAGGACCAACCCCAGCAGCGGGACAACACTGCCATCTCCAGGTCTACATTAGCAGAAGGACGTAATTGCTACATTTCCACTCTGGGAAAAGCTCTTCCTGTAGCCCCAAGGCTAGCCTGGAACTCCCTAGGCAGCTCAGGCGGACCTCTTATCTCTGCCTCTGGAGTTCTGGCATTAAAAGTGAGCCCCCCACCCACCGCCTTCAAATTTTAACTTAATTTGTGCAGGAGTTTATATATATACATAGAGACCCTGTCTATATACATAGACCCTGTCTATATACATAGAGACCATGTCCAGCGATTTTTATGTTTTCATTTATAAAGAAAATTGGGCCAGGCATGGTGGAGCACACCTTTAGTCCCAGCACTAGGGAGGGAGGCAGAGGCAGGGGAATCCCTGTGAGTTCAAGGCCAGCCGGGTCTACATAGTGAGTTCCGTGCTAGGATATGCAAGATTTTCTTTGAAAGCAGTCTGAAGCCAGGCATGGTGGCGCACACCTTTGATCCCAGCACTCGGGAGGCAGAGGCAGGGGGATCTCTGTGAGATTGAGGCCAGCCTGGTCTACATAGAGAATTCCAGGCCAGCCTGGGCTACAAAGGAGACCCTGTCTCAAGACAAACAAAATCAAACCAATTTGAGATGCAGCTAGCAGGTGATGGGAGATGACACAGATGGATCAAGATTGCTGTATGCTGACAATCATTGATGATGGGGGAAGGATGACTGGAAGGCTTGCATTCTGTCTACCACTTTGAAATGTTTCATAATAAAAGCTGTATATGCAAAGCATGCCCTCCTTGCTTTGCACTGACCAGGTCATCAAGTCAGACAGGTCTTATCCTTTTATTGAGACAGGGTTACATGTATATCCTAGGCTGGTCTCAAACTCATTATATATCTGGGGATGACCTTGAACTTCTTCTGAACCTCTGTCTTTACATCCCAAGTGCTGAGATTACAGGTATGCACCACCAAGCCGTGGTGCTGGGGGTCAAACCTAGGGCTCTGTGTATGCTAGGCAAGTACTCTTGGAGCTACATTACCAGCCCCGTTTCATCCTAAATGTTACCTCGAGGGGCCCTCCGCATCACCTGCCCTGCAGTCGCCCCTTTCTACTCCCCTCCATCGTTGCTCTTTCATCACCTTCCTTGACTTTCTCTATAGCAGGGGTCATTTCTGTCATTATTGACTTGCTTACCTGATTGCTGTCTGCCTAACCGTAGCTCCATGGAACAGGGCCCTTGCCTGTTTGGCGCTTAGTAGGTAATCAGGAAGTACTTGGAGACTGATTGATGGGTGGGGAAGGGGGCACCGGTGCAGTGCTGGGTATGTAATACACAGTGGCAGAGTTAGTTCCACTCTTCTCTCTGTTAGCTCAGTGTCTCCTCTTCTAGCTCCTTTGATTTGTTGCTCAGCCATCTGTGGAGGCCTTGCCTTGGCTGCCAGGAAGCCAGAGGCCTGATGTTTATCTCCTCACAGAGCTGGCTGATAGCCGGGCCAGGCCCCAGTGTCTAAGCTCTAGTGCTTCTGGTGTCCTCCCATCTCACCGTCAACTACTTCCTGCTGACAGTTTCCAGGCACTGTCCCTTATGCCCATGACACTGAGTTTATCTGTCACTTTGAGGATAGAGTACTGTGTTGTCCAGGGAGCTTTCAGTGGAAAGTGACAGCAAACCCCTAAACAGAGAACTCAGTGGCTACTGTGAGTGTCAGTCAGGGTCCATCCTTGGGGTTGGATGGGCTTAACCCCATCCACAAGAGCTGCCACCTAATGGAGCAGAGAGAGCTGGTTCCCAGTGCCATCGGCGCTCCCCCAGGACATTCTAGCCTTCGGCACTCGACCTTTGTCAGGCGTAGTGACTGCTGCATGCTGGGGAAAGTGGGCACAGTCCAAGTAACAGAAATACTATGAGCGGCACCTGTTGAGACGGACGGAACCAGGTACTGGAGTAGCACTGTGGCCACTGGCTCTCCAGGACAGATGCTTTGCTTCCTAGAGGAGACCAGGGTTGAGCTACTCTTGAAAGGGACAGGGAGTTTGGGAGAGAATGGAGGAAAGGTCAGGACCTGCCAGGAGGAGGGAGCAGTCTGAGCAAGCAAAACCTGGCAGTGGGATTAGAATGGAGTGGACAGATGAGACTGCTACAGGGCAGGGGAGTGACAGTCTCCCTCTGATTCTGCCTACTCTGTGAGCTGCTCAAATTTACATACAGCTTTACAGTTTAAAACCAGTATCTCCCAGGCAGAGGTAGTTGGGTGTCGTGGTTACAGTCTTTCTTACAGTCTCTTGGGACTCTTTATGGCACACAGGGGGCCTTGGGAGATTATTTCCAGAAGCCTGTAGGTTGTGACCCATGTCCCCATCCTCCTTCTATCCCCAGGACCAATCCATGCTGACTTCTTCATTCCCGATGTGCTGTTCCACTTGCAGGTGCAAAGAGAAGAAATACAATTATGAGAATTTGCCTAGTACCTCTGTTGTCATAGCATTTTACAATGAAGCTTGGTCAACACTCCTTCGGACAGTTTACAGTGTCCTGGAGACCTCCCCAGACATTCTGTTAGAGGAAGTTATCCTGGTAGATGACTACAGTGACAGAGGTAAGTCCTGTGGCAAGGACTGGGGTGAGAAGGAGGTGACGAAGGAGGGGTTGAGTGTGCCCAGTGAGGATGGGCTGTCTGTGTCCCCTGACCTTCACGAGGAACTGGAATGAGTAGCGATTGGCCAGTGGGGAGGTCACATGGGAGGTAAAGCCACAGGGGGAGTTTGGCCAGATCAGGGAGGGCCTTGGAGATTACCATAGCGTGCTGGGACTTTAATGAAAGAGCCTGGCAGGAGCTACCCAGAGAACTTCAGAGAGATGAGTAGGTGTAGGTCAGTCTGAGAGTTCAGTGTGCTGTGTGAGGAATGGCAAGGCAGGCTGGCAGAGGCAGGCTGGGCAAGGATGGAAGGTGAGAGTGTCTGTTGCCCATGAACAGGACAGCCTTGGCTTGGTTGGAACTAGTGTATCCACGGAATGACTTCAGTCAGTGACTTTTGGGTGACTGGCTGCAGTGAGGACTGCTGGGCCTAATGGAGGGAAAATAAAGACATGGCAATAGATGAAAAACTGTGGCCTTCATTATTAGGGGCAGTTTCAGACCAGATTCTCATCCTGGGCCACCGTGAGGTCAGCAGCTGCTGGGGTAGTGCTCTGGGCTGTCTGACCACAGTGTGGAGGATGTGCTCTGATTGCATGTGTGTTGGGCTGCTCTTTCAGACACTTCAAAGGAGAGGGATTCAGGCTCTCTCACGTCACTGGTGTGGTGTGTCTGGTCTTGACTCCTTTTAACAGTTTCTCCCCCTGAGAGGTTGTACAGCCGCAGTCTGCTTGACCCAGGCTGACTCCTCAGTCTCCCTCTCATTTAGTCAGTCAGAAAAGTTAAAAGGGGGCAAGAACACGCCCTTTTTCTTTTTTCTTCTTTTTTTTTTTTTTAGGAAGATTTCCTACCTCTTACTGGGCGGAATGTGGTAGCCTAGCCAGCTCTAGCAGCAAGGGAGTCTGGGAAATAACAGTCTTTATCCTGCTGGCTGTGAGCTCAGCTAAAATCCCTGAAGAGTGAGGACTAGTGGACAAGCAGCAGTGTCTTTGCTGGTCAGGCTGGAACTTGATGCTGAGTAGAGAGACCAGCGATCACCGAGTTCTGGGGTCAGGGCACCTGGGTCTGAGGCAAGCTCTACTGTTACCTGGTCACACCATCTTGGCACCTTGACCAAGTCGCTTGTCTTCTCTGAGCCTCAGTTTCTCGCTTGTGAATGGATTTATTCACGCTTCTGAGTAAATTCAGAGTCTTAGTGAGAAATAAATGAGATCATGGAGACCCTGGTTCTGTATCACTGTGTAGGCCTGAATCCCCACTCTTACACTCTGGCCTTAACTAGTTCAGTCCCTTATAAAACAGAGTAGGTAATTCTTACATTGTAGGATCATTGCGTGGATTAAATGAGATGAGGTGTGTCAGATTTAGGAGAGCAGAAAAAGGAAGGAGTTTACAGTTAAGAAATAAGAACCGGAGCCAGACCTGCAACAGGCAAGGAATATATTCCTTTTATTTAACAAAGGAACATAGCAAAGGGCCTCTGCTGCCCATGGATACAGACATCAGCAGGACAGAACAATCTGGTTTTGTATATGAACTCTGCTGAAAGCAGCTGTAGGAATTTGCTTGGTGTCAGGTGTCAGTGTCCTTGGAGTACTCGAGGGTCTTCTTCCTGAGGCTTTTCTCTCAGGATGAGCAGGCATGTTATCTTTTGGCACAGCAGGTTGAGGCTGCAGTCTCTGTAGTGATCAGTTGATAAGGCCAAGCCACCAGAGCAGACTATGACACAGCAGGAGTTAAGTGCCCCTGTAACCAGTCTATGTCAGCCAGGGAAGTGACCAGTTGATAAGACCTAATCAAAAGCCAAGCTGCCAGTTTGGGCCATTTGGCTCAACCTTAAGGAATTTATGTAAGGAAGTTTATGACTCTTGAAATTTACACATTTTATCAAGATGGGAATGTGTTGGGTTCGTGCCTGGTGAATACTTAGGTCATGTTAAACAATAACTTCTGTTTGTATGAAATTTTGTCAGAATTTAAAACTAAATTTTCCTCCTACACATACCACCATTTCACTAACATGTGAATCTAAAAGCACATGTCAGATTGCTTATTTTATGTGTGTGGGATTAGGTAGCTCTGCATAGGCAGGAGTGCTAGACAGAATGCCCTCCTTCATGGATCAGCTCTTGCTAAGGCCAGGCCTCCCCTTCCTCTCACTGTGGCCACTTACAGAGCAGAGAAGGGGCCCCAGGCCCTGGGATGCCTTCAGCAGCTCTGCTTGGCTCCTCCCTGCTTTCCTGGTCAGGCAGTGATGAACGGGACCTCGTCCCTCAGCCCAGGATGACAGGAAGAAGCATAAAAATTTG
>NW_008349356.1:7110-8595 GCF_000622305.1 Nannospalax galili
AGTAACTGTATTAATTCAACACTGTGAACCTAAAAATTACAGCCAATTTTGAAAGAGATGTGTCTTTGCTCTGTAAACTGTTATTGACTATGTCAGTGGTCTTGTAATAAAAATCTCCTTGTGGTTATTATATAAATTAAAAAATAATAATAAGTAAAAATTTTTAAAAAAAAGACTGATTGATTGTGTCTGTTTGCTGAGGAGCAGACCAATTTCTTTCAGCCCGGCCTTGGTCCTTGAAGCAAAGGAGACTATGATACGAACCATCTGAGATGAGGTGCCCTGCCAAGGATGTGTGGCAGTGACTCTCCTGCTTTGCTTGTGTCCCCAGAGCACCTGAAGGAGCGTCTGGCCAACGAGCTGTCGAGGCTGCCCAAGGTGCGCCTGCTCCGTGCCGGCAAGAGGGAAGGCCTGGTTCGGGCCCCGGCCTTGGTCCTTGAAGCAAAGGAGACTATGATACGAACCATCTGAGATGAGGTGCCCTGCCAAGGATGTGTGGCAGTGACTCTCCTGCTTTGCTTGTGTCCCCAGAGCACCTGAAGGAGCGTCTGGCCAACGAGCTGTCGAGGCTGCCCAAGGTGCGCCTGCTCCGTGCCGGCAAGAGGGAAGGCCTGGTTCGGGCCCGGCTGCTGGGAGCCTCTGTAGCCAGGGGTGATGTGCTGACCTTCCTGGACTGTCACTGTGAATGCCATGAAGGGTGGCTGGAGCCGCTGCTGCAGAGGTGCGTGAGCCACCCCTGGGGACAGGGGTGCTTGGGCAGACTCATCTTGGCTACTGAGGAGGATCAGGTGCCTGCATTAGATAGCCTCCAGCAGGCCCTCTGTAATGGTATGCTGGGAAATGATGTGATTCCTGAAAAGTGCTTACAGCATGGCAGCTTGTGGGAGGTCTGTTACCATGGCTGTATTTATTGTTACTTCTTATCCAGAAGTAATAATTTATATTACTTCTTATAATACTTATATTACTTCTTATAGAAGACCTAGGGAGTGATACCTCCCTCAAACTTGCAAAGTTGTCATCATATAGAACTAGTTCTGGGAATATACATTTGGATGTATTTATTTTAAACATGACTCACTTGGCAGTTAAATCCAATATGAGCTGTACCTGGGGTCCTTGAAACTCAGTGACCCAAAGGAGTATGTGTATGTGTGTATGGATCTGTGTGTGTGTGCGCGCAAACACGCATTCGTGTAGTACTAGAGATTGAACCAGGGGCCTTAAGCGTGCTGGGCAAAAGCTCTACCATTTACTGTATCTTCAGCCCCCACAAAAATGTTTTTTTTTTTTTTTTTAGCCGGGCGGGGTTAGAGTGTGTGTGTGTGTGTGTGTGTGTGTGTGTGTGTGTGTGTGCGCACATGTGCATGTGGAGGCCAGGAGTCAACCTCTGGTGACAACCTCTGGTGTTATTCCTTAGGAGTCATCTGCTTTGGGGGTTTTGTTGGTTTTTTTTTTTTTTTGGGACAGGATGGCTCCCTGGGG
>NW_008349356.1:8777-17711 GCF_000622305.1 Nannospalax galili
AAGTTTTTTTAAAAAAAATACTAATTTCTTTTAAAATCAGAACCAAAATGAATATATGGGAGTATATACTAATGAATCTAGCCTGTATTATATTTACCTTTATACTAGTTTAATAGTAAAATACTTTTTTTAGTACTATACACACACACACACACACACACACACAACTTTAAGGCCATTCCCCTGCTAGCCCCAGCCTCTTACCTGGCCACAGGCCTGGCTTCGGTTTCTGTGTCTCCCAGTCTCTTGTCTCTCTGGCGTCTTCCTGTTGTTTACTATAGAAGATAGGAGCCCTGCTCTGTCTCAAGCCAGGAGCTCCCCCAGAGGGAGAGGAAGGTATGAGGGGGCCTCTGTGTAGGCTCCCCTCCATAGGACAGACAAAGGACCAAAGGCCAGGCAACCCTGCAGCTTAGAAACCACAGCCTCCCCATAGCCTCTGACTCTTGGTTGTCAGCATCTGTCTGGAAGAGCTGGGGACCCATCTCTCCCTTCCTGGGTGAGACCAAGCCACCCCCACTTCGCTGCTTCCTTCCCTCTGGCTCCTTGTCTCCTGTTGGTGCCGTAGCTGCTCTTTTTCCCCTTGCCTCTGAAGAGCATCACCAGGGATGTGATGGAGGCTGAGGTAATGTGAAAGATAGTGACATCTGGAACTTGGCTAATGGGCTCCCTCAAATTTGCCCCTATGGTGCATAGATGCCTACCTCTCTGCCAATGTGAAACGTGAGAAGGCCACCCTTCCTTTTGAGCTGATGAGCCCATAATACTTAGAATCTCACTGCAGCCCCGAACCTGTGAATAAGGCCACTAGCATTGAGGATTGTCTCCACACTGCCTGTCCATTGGAAATACCTGGGAGATACGTTAAAGAGACCAACACTGGCCCCGCAGCTGACCATTTGCATGTGACTCTTAGGAGAGAGTCCTGGCCTCCTGCATGTTTTCAAAGCCCTCAAAGACTTTGGTGTGCACTGAATTTGAGACTCCTAGAGCTGTAGACTATGCCTACCAGCCAGTCTAAGCTGGATCATGGCCCCTTCCCTCCAGGAGCCCCTGGAAATGGGGCGATGTCTGGGTTATCATGTCGGGTAGCACTCCTGGCATGCTATGAGCCAAGCATACCAAACATCCAGCTTGCAAACCTTCCCTTGGGAATCCTCATCTTAGCTCTGTGAGGAGGCATCTCCATTCCTGCCTTACTGAGGAGGCAACAGGCTCAGACACTGGAGTGGCATCCAGATACTTAGAGATGTGAATCTAACTTTAACCCTGACCTGCTGGTTTCAGGCTATCTTCTGTTCTTAGGGAGATAATTATTTTTTTAATTTTTTAAAACTACATTTTATTTTGTATGCATGTGTTTGTGTGTATGTGTGCAGGTATGTGCCATAGTGCATGCAAGTTGGCCAGAGGACAACATGGAGGAGTTAATATCTCCTTCTACCATGTGGGTCCTGGGTCTTGAACTCGGGTCATCAGATTTGGCAGCAGGGGTTTTACCCGCTGAGCCATCTCACTCACCAGACATAATTATTTCTTGATGTCTTAAGATACTTTATTGTGGGGGCTGGAGAGATGGCTCGGCGATTAAGAGCACTGACTGCTCTTGCAGAGGACCTGGGTTCGATTCCCAGCACCCACATGGCAGCTACGAATTGTCCTTAACTCCAGTTCCAGGGGAATCCGAGGCTTTCTTCTGACCTCTGCAGCACTGCATGACACGGGCACACTCGCATGCAGGCAATACACTCATACACATAAAAATAATAATAAAATAAAATATTTAAAATGTGTTATGAAATTATATTAAAAAAAGATGTTTTATTGTGATGGAACCTCTTGTACTCCTGAGAAATTAAAATCTGTTTTAAAATTTGTTTTGTTTTAAGTCACCTTGAGTTTTACACATCTTGACTCTCTAAATGGGATTCAAGTTTAGCCAGAATATCTATGGTCAGTCAGAGAAGAAAAAGCTTCTCCTCACTGCCTCAGCGTTCCGCACCCCCTGCCCCCCCCCGACATGGCTGCAGACCCTTAAATAAGAGAGGTAGGTCTTCTCACCCAGGAGTGCCTGTTTTTGGCTGGAAGTTTGATAAGAGTTCATGTTTGACTTCCTGGTTATCCTGCCGGTCCAGAGCAGAGACAGATGAGACAATATGTTGGGTATTTGCAGGATCCAGGAAAAGGAGTCGGCAGTGGTGTGCCCCGTGATTGATGTCATTGATTGGAACACCTTCGAGTACCTGGGCAACTCTGGAGAGCCCCAGATCGGTGGCTTTGATTGGCGGCTGGTGTTCACCTGGCACGTGGTTCCCCAGCGGGAGCGGGATCTGATGCAGTCCCCCATCGATGTTATCAGGTTGTGTCTGCCTTCCTGGCACTCACCTTTCTGAATGCATCTCCTTACACCCAGCCAGCTTGGCAGGAAAGAAGGCCCATGGTTAGCTGTTGACGCCTCCCTTACTTCATTTTTATCCTCAGAACATTTGTTTATTAAATATCTTTGCTGCACAAATAGATATTACATTGGTATGTTTCAGATTTACCTTTTTTATTCTTGTGGTATTGAGGGTTGAACACTGGGCCTCACACATGTTAAGCAAGCACTTGCTACCCAGCTCTTGTTTTCTAATATTCTAAAAGCACAAGAGGCCTGGGGGTGGATGCTTACCTAGCATGAGTAAGGTCCTGGGTTCCACTCCCAGGACCTCATTTAAACAACAAACATGCACAAAAGCCCTGGGTTTTTTTCCCACCTCTGGGCCTTCATTAAATGCTAGAGGCCATTCCCTCCTCTTCTCCAGCCAACCTTCCCACAGACTTTACCTCCTCTATAAAACTTAGCCCTGGCCTCCGGCCCCCTGCCCCTGCCCTTGCCCCTGTTCCACAGGGCCCTGGGTAGCCTTTGCTAACGTGTGTCATACACAGGGCTCACTTATTGAGATGTCTGACGAGAGTGGGGTACATCTATGCCTCCAGGCCCAGCCTGGTGCAGGGCACAGAGCATGAGCTCAGGTATGCTCATGGATGGATAGATGTAGGCTCCAGGCAGGGAGGCAGTTCAGCCATCCTTGATGGCTTCCTGGCGTTTCCATTGAAATGTGGGTATCACTCTTTTCTAGGTCTCCAACAATGGCTGGGGGACTGTTTGCTGTGAGTAAGAGATATTTTGAATATCTGGGGTCTTATGATACAGGCATGGAAGTTTGGGGAGGAGAAAACCTCGAATTCTCCTTTAGGGTAAGTATTCTGCTCTTTGGATTCATTTTTTGTTCAGTTCATATTCCCTCTCCCCTCCCCGCCTTACATCCCATGTTGGCAATGAGTCCCGTGATTCTGTGTGATAGCCACATGCCTATCCTATTAACCTGCTTGACTTTTAACTGTTTTAAAAAATGTACTTTTAAAGACTTGGACTGGAAAGGACATCACAAGTCTCTGAGTTTCTCTCAGTCTCGAGAGGGGGGTGACTCAGTCACTCAGAGTTAGTGACAGAGCCTGGACTGAAGCAACAGAGCTGCTTCCTGACCCCATCTCATGGAGCCTCTGTCTGTCTAGCTGATTAGGAGGTAGCCTCTTTGTGTAACATGGTGCCTTTCAAACTGGAACCACTGGAAGACTGCAGGAACTGTGTTAAAAAGACAGGTTCATAGGCTCAGTGTAGAAAGTCAGACGTGATGGATTCAGGATGAGATTAGGAATTTGCTCTCTGTAGTGGCCTTGCTCCTGACTGCTAGTCACTGCCCTTGGAGCCCCTCTGAAAAAAAAAAAACTGGAAGATTGCAGGAACTGTGTTAAAAAGACAGGTTCATAGGCTCAGTGTAGAAAGTCAGACGTGATGGATTCAGGATGAGATTAGGAATTTGCCCTCTGTAGCGGCCTTGCTCCTGACTGCTAGTCACTGCCCTTGGAGCCCCTCTGAAAAAAAAAAAACCTGAGCTTCTGTGTTATTTCCCAGTCAATGGAATCAAACTATAGATTTTTAGCAATAATTATATAGTGACCTGCTGTCGTGAAAGTGGTTAATAAGGAAGAATTTAACCTCCTTTCCAACTCCAGCCTCACGCCCTACGTTATAAACACCAGATGCTGGGCTTGTTCATAGCATTCTTTGGAAAATGAGGCCCTGGATGACCCTGCCTGCTTATAATGGCCTTTCTGCCTCTTCCTAGGTGTCAGACTGCTCTGCCTCTTCTAGAAGTTTCCTCTCTCCCTTTCAAACCTCTCCTCTTCCTTGCTGCTTTCCTCTCTTCTGTGGCTAGGTGATCAGGTAATGACACCATGCCTGGCATGCTGAGGAGGTGGGTTGCCTGCGAGCTCTTCTGGCCCTCCAGAGTCAAACGTGGGGTTTATAGTGCATGGACTTTGGGGTTCTTGGCTCCCGTGCCTTGTCTGACTTGGGGTTGCTTTCTTGCTCTTCTCTGTGTGCCCTGTCATGTGCATGCTGGTAAGCGGCCTCCGTCTCCTTGGAGGTGAGCGTCTTGGCAGTGTCCCTCATGACCTCTGGGTACCACCTCCTGGCTGAGCTCTCTGTGGGCCAGCAACCACTCCTTGCTCACTGCGTGACCTCTCCTCTCCACCTCCTTTGCAGATCTGGCAGTGCGGTGGCACTCTGGAAACACACCCCTGCTCCCATGTGGGCCATGTGTTCCCGAAGCAAGCTCCCTACTCCCGCACCAAGGCCCTGGCCAACAGTATGCGTGCTGCTGAAGTGTGCATGGATGAATATAAAGAACTGTACTACTACCAAAACCCCTGGGCCCGTATGGTGAGTCCCCACCCACCTGCAATCTACCCACCTCGTCAGAACCAAGCTGCTGAGTCTGGTTTCTCTAGCAGTGGATCTCGTTCCAAGAAAGTGGAGTAACTGGGCTTTCGTGATCCAGTATGGGAACATCTATTCCTTCATTCATAGTAATACCCAGTTGATTCTCATTATCCACCGAGCCGTGTTTTATGAAACTGCTGCAAACCTGAATTAGTGAGTACCATGCCATTGCTCCTAGGGGACTATAGGGTTAGGTTCCTGTGAGACTCCAATTACAGCAGGTTTACCAGCCAGTGAGGATGGTGTTATGTGTGTTTCTGTTTCAAGACATTTTATTTAACATACATTGTTGATCCATCAGTAGTGACCTCATGGCCAAGGGCACCGTAACTCATGCCTACACAGTGCTTACCTAACATGTTTTCTCTCTAAGGCACACCACAGCCTTCTTTCATTTAGAAACACTAGATGGCACTTAGCACTGTGATTGGGGGCCAATTTAGATGGCCCGTAAAGTCACCAACACATTGAGAAAAGGTAAAAAGCATGGGGCTGGAGAGGTGATGGCTCAGAGGTTAAGAACACTGGTAACTCTTGCAGAGGACCTAGGTTTGGTTCCCAGCACTCATGTGGCAGCTAACACTCATCCATAACTCTAGTTCCAGGGCATCCTATATTCTCCTCTGGTCTCTGAGGGCATTGTAACACATACAAAAAATAATAAAAAAAACACACAAAAAAGAGTGAAAAACAAGACTCTCCCAGATCATGAAAAAGACTCATTAACAGTGTGAGCGCTAAAACAAGAATGCAGGGCAGGGCCTCTTTAGACTCCTGGGGTGTGAGGGTTGAATAACTTGAAGGGTTTTTTCGCAATGTCTGTGACATTGTGAAAATACCATGAGCAGTAATCTAGGGTTACAAATCAATTTTAGGAATTGGATGAATTTTCAAGTTCAGAACCAGAGAATAGCAAGGCTTGGCTGTACCAGCAGAGCCTCTCTGGGTTACATGTGGTGTCTTGTGTCATGTTGTGCCCATCATGGTGCGCCCATCATGACTGTCCTCTTTGAGGTAAGCTTGGTTGAGTCCACATGCTCAGGGTGTGAGATAAGCAGTTTGTTGTCTTAAGTTACCGCTCAGGTGCACCTGGCTTCTTAGCTGAAGGACTCATGTCGTTTCAGAAGCCTTTCTCTAGCTCCTTGAAATGTTCACAAACCCTGGACAAATTCTCCTATTGCTGTTCCCTATGGACTCCAGGCACACACTGGGCTGAGCCTCTGCACTCTGTGCTCAGGCCCTGTAAGAGAGAGCCTGCGTATCTCCTCAGGCACATAGCTTAGGGGCTGTTGTCTGCCTCAGAGCCTCATTCTGCCCCTGCACACCTATTGATCTCCCCTTTTTTCCTCTGCAAGGCTTTGGGCCCATGGCTTCTATATTAGCAAACTCTACACATCAGAGCTTTGTACACATGGGAGTTGCTGGGTGACACAAGAAAGCCTTGTTCCAAGCTTATCCCCTGGCCCTCAGTGGAAATCTCTTCTGAAGCTTTCTGGCAGCCCTGCAGGTAGCACCCAAATTCTCATTTTATAGATGAGAGACTTGAAACATTGAGAGAGATAGACTTAAGGAACCTGCCCAAGGCCTGGTAGCTGATGGGATGGCATCAGGCTTGGGGCCTGCATGCTTCAGGGAGCCTCTGGTCCAGCTCTGCTAAGCTCTTGGACTCATAGCCTGACTTCCTGCATGGCCCTGTGACTCAGGGACTCCATGGTCATTTGCTTTAACGTCCTCTATCTTGCCCATTGGGGCAGAGTTAAGCATGTGCTCCTCACTCCCACCCAATCTGGAACTTCCACTTGCTGTTCCCAAGGTGCCCCTCAGAACACACGAGGGGTGTTAAATGCACCTGTAGGCTGCTTGCCAAGGGCTGAGTGTGAAGGTGGGTTTTTGTTTGAAGCTGTGGCAGGTACAGTGATGCACTGAAGAAAGAACTGGGAAATGGCTGAATCAGAAAAGTTACCTGGACACTTACTATTATCCTTTCAATATTTTACTTGTTTGTTTTCAACAAGTTAACATGGTAGGTCAGGGACATTCATATCTCAGCCCTCCATGTTCTTGTGCCTGAATATTTGCTATAATACATGGAGACAAGCTTTACTTGGTTATTCAAAAGTTCTCCTGGGTTTTGCCAATGAAACCAAATTTCCACGAGCTTTCATACTGCAGTGCTGAGCTCGTACCATGGTCAAGTATACATTTGTACTTGACTGTATTGAGCAGCAAGTCTCACTCATGACTACCTCTGAGACCCGCGCCTGTGTTTGAGAGTGAATATTTGTTTACTGACAGTAACAGTGTCACCACCTAAGTCATGGTGAGGCTGCCATTCCTCTAGTTGTGTGTGAGGATGGCCTGTGGTCGCGGGTTCCATGATGGATGATGCACAGGTCTGGGGTGCTGATGCAGGTCTAGAGTTTGGCTCCCAGGCTCTGTCAGAAACTGCTTTGTCTCCTCCCCTCACATACCTAGTTGAACCTCCCTAGAGCTCAAGCCTCTGGGAAGGACCTGCGGTGTAACAGTCTCTTCTGCTCAGTGCAGGCCATAACACAGTGGCTGTTTGAGCCTTCTGTGTTTGGTACTCAGAACACCCTATGTAAAAGCTGTGAGCTGTTCATTATTGAGTGACCTCAGTGAAGACGGGTGTAGATAGGAAGTCTCAGGACCTGTTGGGATTGCCATTCTGTTTTCTCAGGAACCCTTTGGGGATGTGACAGAGAGGAAGATGCTCCGGGCCAACCTCCAATGTAAAGACTTCAAGTGGTTCCTGGAGACAGTATACCCCCCATTTCCACCCCTCCTACCTTACCATTCACTGTACTTTTCTCTCCCCTAGGGTATCTGGGCCTCAGGTCTAGAATGTTAGATCTGTAAAACAACTAGAAATTGCCAAGTGTAGGCTACTAGCTTTTTTTTTTCTTTTTTTTGGGACACGGTGTCCCTGTAGCTTCAGCTGGCCTGTAATTCACTATGTAGACCAGACTGGCTTCCATCTCACAGAGATCTGCCTGCCTCTGCCTCCCAAGTGCTGGGATTAAAGTGATGTACAACCATGCTTGTTTTGAGCTACTTTTAAAAAAAATTAATATTTATTTGCAGTGGGGGCACATGTGTGCCATGGTACGTGTGGGGATCAGAGAACAATTCTCAGGAGTGGGTTCTCTCCCACTACTGAATGGGGCCCAGGGATCAAAATCAGACCTGTGCGGGAGTGCTTCTACCCACTGCACCATCTCCCCAGCCCCTGAACTACTGTTTGGTGGGTGAAGAAATAAGGGTTTACTGGATGTTTCCATGCCTTAGTTTTTGCTAATATTTTATCACATTTCTTGAGTTTTAATGGCCTGACCAGTTAGTAATTCCAACTTGTCTCTTAGCATAGAGACAATGGGGAGGGCGGCAAAGGGCAGAAGAGTCACTCCTAGTCTTTTAGAAAACCTAAAAGAAACGTTTCTGGAATGAGGCCACCTTAGACTGCCTACTATGGTGACTGTTTTACTGTGGTCCCCTTCGTGTTGTTTTGACCTGGAGTGTTAACGTTCCATTCTGGAAGTTTTATCTAAACTGCAAAACAAAATGTTATTGTTCAGTGATATTTTAAATATGAAAACGTTCAAATGTACAGAAACATAGAGAATGGTATCAGTCCTGTCTCTGTAATTCCAGAACATTCGTCATGTTCCTCTTGCTTCCTGCCCCCATCCCACCCTTCATGCTTTTGTCTGTTGAAGAAGACCCCAGGTGTCATTTTGTTCACTCTCATGAGCTTGAATGTGTGCTATCTTGGACTCCCCAGACCATCACCACATCTCACTAAGTAACCACTAATCTCCTGGTGCTGTTATCGATGCAATCCTAATTTGCATTCCTCCAAGTTTTCAGATTTCTGTTTGGGTGGTTGGCAGATTCCAACAGGGACACACATTGTGTTGGGCTGTCACATCTTGCTTCCTAAGGCTTCCTTTTCTTTTCTTATTATTACTTTTACCTTGTCGAAAAAACAGGCTTAGTTGTCTATGGATTGTTTCACTTTTATACTCCTAGTTATTTGCCCCACTTTTTTTTTTTTTTTTTCCTTGGGAATAGGGTTAAAGGTTTGATTAGGG
>NW_008349356.1:17769-25072 GCF_000622305.1 Nannospalax galili
CCTGGTTATCTGCCCCAATTTTTTTTTTTTTTTGCCATGGGAATAGAGCTAAAGGTTTGATTAGGGTCAGGGTCAACCTTGTTAAGAGCACTTGTGGGGAGGGCTTTGTATTTTGTGGTACCATGTGAGGAACACATGAGGTTGGTTGTCTTGCTGTAGTGATAAGATGATAGGATGGGCTGGAGAGATGGCGCAGTGATAAAAGTGCTGGCTGCTCTTGCAGGAGACCCGGGTTCAGTTTCCAGCACCTGCATGGCAGCTAACAACCATCCATAACTCCAGTTCCAGGGGATCTGATGCCCTCTTCTGGCCTCTACAGGCACTGCATGACATAGCTGCACTTACACGTATGTAGGCAAAACACTCATACATATAAAATAAAAATAAATTGATTAAAGAAAAAAGATAATAGGATGCACAGTGGATTCCCATGGCGGCCACTGCCTGGGCAGCCCATGTGAAGGTTCTGGGGTGGGGGCCTCCCATCTCATGGCTTAGATCTGTTATCTCAAGTGGAGTCACCAGATGGTGGTAGTTTTGTTCCTTTCACTTCTTCCACACTGATGGCTGGAATCTTTCTGCAAAGAAGAGCATTCCCCCCATTAACCAAGGCACACTGCAATACATGGACTTCAGATGAGGAACAACCTGTTCTCAAGCTTTCCCCCGACTCACCAGTTTTCAGGCAGAGACTCAGTGCGTCCATTTCCTGCTTGCATTACCTGGTGGGTTGTGTTTTGGTTTGTCGGCTCATTTGCTTTTTGAGTGGTTTCTTGAGTATCATTGTAAACTATGGATATTCGCTGTGATGAAGGTATCAAAACAGCTCCCCCCCCGCCCAGTTCAGGTCTTGGGACCCTACTCTCCAGGCAGCAGTGTTTGTGGTGGGAGGCAATAGCACTACTATATGGAGAGTGCTCTACAAGGCTGGGCTCCCTCTCTGGCCCTTCTGCCTTCTCTGCTGTAGAGGGTCATCAGATGCTGGAATTTACTATGCTTCAGATATGTGAGGAAATAAAGTTTTCGTCTTTGTTGGATGGCCAGTCTGTGGTATTGTGTTATAGCAACATAAAATAGACTAAGGCTGTATATATGTTGTATGTGATTCAGTCAGCACAGTCTAGTTTTTTGTTTGTTTGTTTGGTTGGTTGGTTTTTTGGTTTTTTGGGTTTTTGGGTTTTTTGGTCTTTTTGAGACAGTCTCCCTTTAGCCCCAGCTGCCTGGAACTCACTGTGTAGACCTGGCTGGCCTTGAACTCACAGATATCTGCCTGCCTCTGCTGGGATTAAAGGTGTGAGCCATCATGCCCCACTGTTTTGTTTTTTTTAATAGTCAAGTTATCCCATCTTTGGTCAGTGGTAATCTCTTTTATTCTGGCTTCTGTGACCTTTGACCCCATCACATGACTTGACTTGTTCAATTCTGGCTGAGATGTCCAATGCATGTTTTAAGCATTTCCTTCCATTCTTTCCAGAAGCCCTGTCCTCTCTGTGGTGATGCTGGCTTCTATAGGTTTTTACTACCTAGACTGTGTTGTGCCACAGAAATATAACATGAACCACACATTGCCATATAAAAAGTCTAGCAGCCAAAGCAAATAATGTAAATTTCCTGTTTAACCCAGTGTATCTCAAGAACTGTTATTCCAACATAAAGTTAATGTGAAGGTGTTCCACCTTTTTTTCCACATTGTCTCAAACTCTGGCCTATATTTTACATTTAATAGCACATCTCAATTTGAATTTTTCTAAGTGTCCATGAGGCCAGCGGCTGCTGTGTGGAATAGCACAGCTCTAAAATTTCTCAGACAGAAAGGACCTACATTTTGTATGTGTGTGTGTTGAATCCATGTGAATGTGTGTGTACATACCTGTGCACGTGCATGAGAAGGCCAGGGCAGGATATCTAGGGTCCTCCTCTGTTGCTCTCTGCCTTACTGCCTTGAGACGGGGCATCCTTCCAAATAGGAAGTTGAGCATTTCAGCTAGACTGTCTGGCTAGTCAGTTCTCAGGATCCACCGGTCTGTGTACCCCATGCTGAAGTTACAGGCATGTGTAGCCAGCCACACCTTGCTTTTTACATGTATGCTGTGGATTTGAACTGACTCTCATGCTTGTAAAAGCAAGTACCCACCCACTGAGCTGCTGCTTCAGCCTTAGACCTTCATTTTTTGAGAAACAAATAATGACCTCAAATTTAAACTTAGCCATTTAAGATTTTATCTGTTTGATATTATGCCTGTATTCTTTTTTTAGTAATACACATTACAATGGGCAGTGTCATACAGAATAAAGTGTAAGATTGCTGTCAGTTCTATTTGTATATCAAATACATTTCACTATTAAGGAAGTGTGATTAAATATACTAACCCCCTAAAGTCATTTAAAAAAAACTTTGTAAGTTTGAGGCCAGCCTAGTCTACATAGTGAGTTCCAGGCCAGCCAGAGCTACCCAGTGAGACCCTGTCTCAAAACAAACAAACAAAGCTGGCAGTGGTGGTTTAAGCCTTTAATGCCAGCACTAAGCAGAGGCAGGCTGATCTGTGAGTTCCAGGCCTGCTGGGACTATGCCATGGTCTCCGAATCCCTTCATCTTGGGGAGAGGAACAAGAGGCCGCAGCGATGGGGGTCGAGGAGGGGTAAGTGCGCTGTCCGCCCGTTTTGCCAGCCCTTCTCTCCGAGGACAATCAGACACGACAGGGAGTAGCTTTAAGCTAGAACTCGTTTATTATTAAGGCTGAACAATATTTAAAGGCAACGACCACAAGCATAGCATAGGCGGGGAGGCCGCCATCCAATCAGCTCAGAGGTCACGTATTAGCACGCAGGCCCTTCTCATAGCATAACTCAGTGTTCACAAGGTGATCATGCGTCCTTTACTGGCTAAGCTTTAATCAGTACTACTTTTTCTTTTTGTTGCCTGCCAAGCTGGCCAGCTGGCTCCACCTTTACCTAAGCTGCTCAGCGCCATCTTGTTTCGCGCCTCCACAGGAGTACAGGGAGACCCTGTCTCAAAAAGACCAAACAAACAAACCCAACCAAACAAAAGGAAATAGAAAACAAAAGAACAGTAATAATAACAAAAAAAACTTTTCTATCTTCTGCTTGATTTAGTTTAATCTCAGTTCAAAGCCATGACCCACTGTTTGGACCAGTGCAGCAATGAGGCTGTGACTGAGACGTGAGATGTGAGTTGAGGCCAGGTTCGTCACCTTAAAGTGAGGCTGAGTTCCCATTAGCTGTTCAGCATGGCAAAGTGCTGTAAGGACCAGAAAGAGCTGGGCAGGAGGACAGGGCTCTTTTCACTGGGCTGGTTCCTAAGGTAGGTCATCCCTCCTCCTTTCCTTCCTCCTTCCGAGACTTATACGGAGTCTTTTGGTGTGCAGAAATCTAGACCAAAATACTACCTTTGAGTTTTGCTTAGCTCCAGAACAAAGGACTAAACGGATACTGCTTTGACTATAACCCTCCTAATGAAAACCAAGTCGACGGACTGCAAGTCATTTTGTACCCCTGCCATGGAATGGGTCAGAACCAGGTAGGCGTGGACCTTGGAAGGGGGAAAGGGGAGGGTCAAGCTCTGTGTCCTTTTTGAAAAATTACATTTACGTGTATGTCTGTGTATGAGAGTGTGTGTGTGTGTGAGAGAGAGAGAGAGAGAAGAGAGAGAGAGAGAGAGAGAGAGAGAGTATGCCACGATGTGTGTATCCAGTTTAGAGAACAGCATTCAGGGGTTGGTTCTCTCCTTCCACCACGTGGGTCCCCAGGATAGAAATCAGGTCATCAGGCTTAAAGCAAGTGCCTTTTCCCACTGAACCATTTCACTGGTCCTTTATGTGTTCTTTAAAAAATTAAATCCTTGGGTCTGGAGAGATGACTCTGATGCTCTCTGACCTCTGTGGGCATTGCACAACATGGGTGCACTTACATACATGAGGCAATATGCTCATAGACACAAAATAAAAATAATGAATAAAATATTTTTTAAAACTTAACACTTGGTTTTTTTTCAGGGTGTGACTCAGTGGCAGAGCCCTTGCCTAGCATGTGGGAAGCAGTGCTGTACCACTTGCTTTTGAGTCACTGTGACAAAATGCCTGACAGAAACAACCCAAGGGAAGAAGGTTTTATTTTAGCTCACAGGTTTAGAAGGTTTAGTCTGTGGTGGCTGGGCCGCACGTGCTTGGGCAGAACATCATGGTAACAAGAAGGTGAGATGGAACAGAGCAGTTCACATCATGGTGGTCAAGACAGAAAAGTGGCCAGGGCAAAATACAGCCCCAAGGACATATTCCCAAGACTTACTTCTGGCAGTGAAGCCCCACCTCCTCCTGCCTTTCATCACTTTCCAGAGATACCTCCAGTTATGAATCCATCAAGGGAATGATCCACTGATTAGGTCAGACCCTCAGGGCTCACCATCTGTGGAAACACCATCACAAACTCAACCCAGAGGTTCTCTTCCCTCATTTCTTAGGTGTTTGTCGGTACAATCAAGTTGACCATTGAAATTGACCATCACACCCGAGCTGGATCTCCAGTGCTACAGAGAATTTTTTAAATTTATTTTTTTCTTTATAGAAGCAATACATACTTATTACAGAACATTTGGGAAATATAATAAATAGAAACAAGGGGTGACTGTCAAGACCCAGGGAGATCACCACTAAAATTAAGACAGATTTCTTTCCCTTTTTTGTTTACAAATAAACTTAAGGTTATGTGCTTTACATAGTTATTTCCATAATGCTTGTATGCTGTGTATTGCATTAACTTGATCATGCTTATAGTATCAGAAGTCTTTTGAGACTTCTGTTCCCAGTGGCCACTTGCTATTTGATGTTTTCATTATTGTTTTGTTAACTGGTTATCTGCTTCTGTTTCTGTCATTAAAAATAACTCTTCCAACTTCCATCAGAAAGAAGAAAATAACAGATACACAGTTAAGATGATTTCCTTAGAATTAATTCCTTTAAAATGTGTGTGTGTGTGTGTGTGTGTGTGTGTGTGTGTATGCCACAATGTGAGTATGGAGATTAATGGACAGCTTGTAAGAGTCAGTCTTCTCCTGCCACCATGTGAGTCTTGGGAATTAAACTCAGGTCGTCAGGCTTGGCGGCAAGTGCCTTTACCTGCGGAGCCTCTCACCAGCCCCAGAATTAATTCTTAAGTGAAAGGTTTTGATGCACTACATCAAAGCAGTGTTGGGGCCCTATCTGGGGCCCAGGCAGCTCTTTCTGGATTAAGCACCCTGGGTCAGGCTGGGCAGGGGAGGCTCAGTCCTGGAGCTTCTGAGGACTAGAGTAGGAGATGTCCCAGCAAAGCAGGTGACCTGCAGGGCAGAGCTGTTCAAGGATGCAGGGCATGGAAAGGAAGGATTTTGAACTTACAGAACTTTCCTTCTTGAGGGTTACCCCACACCTGGAGACAAAGGGTTGGGGACACAATAGTTTTCTCCCAGAGCAATTCACCATTTGATCACAAATTTCCTTCTAGTCTGAACTTTCATAGTTTGGACCCCACAGCCTTAGATTATTCAGGCTCGCCAACAGCACTGTATAGTTTCCAGGCCTTTTTGCAGTCTTGTATTGGTGAAGAAAGAGAAAGGAGAGGCAGTAGCTGGTCAAGGTCAAGGTTGTAGACAGCCCCTGAGGGCTAGCACTGGAACAGGCCCAAGCTCTCTTAACTTCACCTACCCTTTCCACTCTGTCTAGCAAATGAGGGGGGCAGGAGAGGGGAGCCCCCATGGCACTGGTTAAGCTCTGCGTTAGAGGCTAGCTTAGTACCCCAGGACACCTGGAGCTTCAGGACAGACTCCTGAAGGTGGGAGGGGAGCATGTTGAACTGACCCCACCCCCTTTCCCCCAGATTCCCCTTCCTTCCACTCCACAAGGTAAACTGACATGTTTGTTGGTCATCCTGTCGTTAGTTTTTCGAGTACACATCCAAGAAGGAAATACGCTATAACACCCGTCAGCCAGAGGCCTGTGTAGCTGTGGAGGAAGGAAAGGATGACCTTGTCATGCATCTCTGTGAGGACCACGTCCCTGAGGATCAGAAGTTCATCCTGCACGAGGTCAGTGGATGCACAGCTCTCTCTGGTAGCCTTCCAGGGCTCAGGGACTGTAGAAGCCAGGTACACTCTCTAGTCTGGCCCCAGTGGGTCTCAGAACTAGAAACTTCACTGTGACACCAAGAGGAGGAGGAGGCTGCAGTATCAGAGTTCATGGCTTCTGGTGGCAGTAGGAATTACTTCAGTCTTTTCCATTACACAGTGCACTGCCATGGGTTGTACTGGGAAATGGAGCAGACAAAATGCATTGGGGTTAAATCATAAACCACATGTATCAGGACATGAGGTTAGACCCAGGCATGAATGACCGTTTTCTCTGAGCCTCCTTTCACTCTGCCCTGAAATGAGAATGTTAATAGCAGGCCTGTCTTGCTCTGGTGAGGACTTGGTATGGGTATCTAGGAATTTTCTTTGGAAGCTGTGAGACCCTATAGAGATTTGTAGCTACTTGTGGTATTATCACCAAGAAAACACTCCTGGGATGGGGCTGGCTTTCCAGAAATTGTTGATTCTAAGCTTGGTGTTTTTCATACCTGGAAGGCTCAGGCCCCCAGCCCATTCGTAGTAGGCCTGTCACAGGACTTTAAAAGGCACTGGAGAAAATAAATCCAAGCAAAGTAATTCTATAGAAAAAAAAAAATCAGTTATCTTTCATCACCCCAGGAAACTTCCATTCCTATCCTCAGGAATAGTCAAATCCTTCTGTACTGCTCATAAATTGGTTAATCCTAAGTACCATTCAAAATTGGAATATGTTTTCCTACAGAAAAATGTAATAGTTAAATGGAATTTGCAGTGTGTCCAAAAGAGCCAGTCTCTGTGCTGTCATGTATTTGACAGAAAAAAGTAAGAAGCCAGGTATGATATTACCCTCCTGAAATCCCAACACTTAGGAGGCTGAGGCAGGAGGATTGTGAGTTTCAGGCCAGCCTGGGCTATGTAGCAAGACCCTGTCTTAAAATTAGGAAAAAAATACATCTACACATCCCACAAATTTATAATCCTCTTCTCTTTACTTTTTTCTTCCATAGTAAACCTTTGAAGAGTGATAATTCAGGCTAGAAACAGTAAGACCGGTCTAATGCATCCCTGAGAATTTTACCTTAGGGCTGGACAGAGGGCTTAGTGGATGATTCACTTGCTACACAAGCGTGAGGACCAGAGTTCACATCTCTGGCACCCACATAAAAGCTAAGCAGGTGTGGTGGCCGCCTATAATCCAGCCCTTAG
>NW_008349356.1:26690-37724 GCF_000622305.1 Nannospalax galili
TAGACACTAGAAACATTGAGTTGATTTCTTTAGCTGATCGAGATGGCCTAGATTTATTTAATAAAGAATTCTTTTTGCTTATGTGTTGCTGCCATAATCAAAACTCCATAATGTTCATGTTAACCAAAGGGGACTAACCATAGCTGAAATCTCAAAGAGACCATGTGATAGACCACAATACTACGAACTCGAGAGTGGATTCTAACAATACCTAGTGGGAGGGTAGCTGGTTGCTTCTAGTAGTGACCACTATGACTTTAAAACATGTTTGTATTATTTTTAATTTTTAGCACATGATAGTACCAGGGAGAAAGGTCACATTCTACACAAAATTCAGTTTTCAAATTTGTTTGTAAGCAATATTTGCTCTTTTAAATCAATGTTAAAGTTTGTGATACAGCAGCTGCTGTGGGTATTTCTCAATAACCCTGATGTCTAAACGACCTAGGTCTGTTCCAGGAGCTTGCTAATGTGATAAAGCCCATAGGGAATAATTAAAAATACCATCAGTGAGCTGAGCTGGAGATGTAGCCCATTTGGTATAGTGCCTGCCTAGTGTGCACAAAGACCTGGGTTCAATCCCCAGTACCTGTTTTAAAAACTGAGTGTGGTGGTGTACACTTCTAACCCAGCACTTGGGAAATGGAGGCAGGAGGATCAGAAATTCAAGGTAATCATCATCTACACAGCGAATTGGAGGTAAGCCTGGGCTACATGAGACCATGTCTCAGAAGACATCAATGAAAATGTGGGCTGCAGATCTTGTTTCTGTCCCAGTCAGATGGAAGCAACTGAAAACGTGTGCAGGTGATTAAAAAGCATCATCTCATGTCTCTGGTTCTTTCATTTACATTCTCCCCTGGTGGGGGGTTCCTGCAGGAATGAGGTTAAAGCTACCCAGAAACAGGTCTGCCAGGTCTGACTTGGACCCACCTGATGCCTCTTAATGGCTCTGTTCTCTCTGTTCTTGTGTGTAAGATGGGGAGCTTGAAACAGAGCTTGAGGCCTTGTGAGGCTCTGCCCACATGGAGCAAGTGAGGGCTTAGCCTAGCTCTAACATGGCATGGGCTCTGTAGATGTTAGCCTTGATTCTCTCTCCCTCTCCCTCCCCCTCCCCCTCCCCCTCTCCCTCTCCTTTCTCTCTCCATGCTGGGGACATACATCTATGCCAGTGTATATGGAGACCAGAGGTTAGCTTCAGGTGTCTTCCTCAGTCATTTTCTGCAGACCTCCATGCTTGCCAGCCTGGCTTTTATGTGGTCCTGGGGTGGGAATCCTTATCTTGTTCTCATGTGACAAGTGCCTTATCCACTGAGCCATCTCCCCCAGCCCCTTAGCTTTGATTGTCATAAACACCCTACATAAAATGTGAGCGTCAAACGTGTTTATTCAGAAGCACATACAGATTTCATCTTTATGGATTAGGCTGCTCTTGAGCAGGCAGGAGTGTGGGGTGTGGTGGCCCGCGCTGCTCAGCTCTCCTGCTGAGGGTTGGTGGGTCAAGCCTTCCCCTTGTCCCATTGTGGAGTCTCGTAGGGCAGGAGAGGGCCCATTCCTCTTGCCTCCTTCCAGTCTTCTGTAGAGTCAGGAGGACTAAATGAAGGGGGTGTCCCTCCCTGACACAGAAAGAAAGCATGGGTGGGCCAGATGGAGTGGATGCTGGCAGATGCACCCCAAGTGTGGGGAGGCTGTGGTGGTGTCTTGTGCATGTCACAGGTACTGTGGCCTCTGGCTTGGCTTCAGGAATCAGCCCACTTATTCCCACCACCAGCTTACACGCAGTATTAGAAGAGAAGATCACGGAAAATCATAATCTTGAACATGTGGGAAATATTGTCACAGACTAAGAGATAAGTTCCAGTACTTTGAGAAGACTCCCTTTGGTGATGTTGAAGGGTCTGGAAAGGCTACATGGATATGAGGAAGTCCTCATATCTCTTTGACTGTGTTTACTTGCTCCCACCTGACAGGGGAAGGTGTGAATGCGTTGAGGGTACATAGAGTTGGGGTGTGTGCAGGCCAGCCCCCATTGGGGTTCAGGTTGTAGGGCTCTGTTGTATTTTTCTCTTTTAGCCCACCTCTCGGGAGAGTGAGTTTGTCAACTTTAGCTTTACCTGCTGGGGATCCGGGTATTTGATGGATGTTTGCAGCCTGTCTTTCATGGGCTGTTTCCTGGAGGACAGAAGATGCCTAAAAGTCCCACCTGTGAGCAGGTGTCCCTCCCACAGGGAACATTTTTATACCGGAAGACGGCCTGACTCTTCTCTGACTCAAGTCCAGTATAACTTACCAAAGTGGCCGTTCTGAGCCTGGAAAGGAAGAAGTTAGCCTTTGGAATATTGGCCAGCGTTACGTGGGGAGGCAGCACAGCACTTGAAATAACGTTTCTCAAGTAGCATTTCACAGACCCAGAGAGAAAGGGTGGTGGTTCTCCTAGGGCCAATAGAAAGAGAGGGAACCATCTAGGACATGCACACTTGGGGTGGAGAGAAAGTATGAGGTCGGGCGCTGGTGTCCAAAACTTTTATTGGGGTCCAAGGTGTTGCCCAAATAATCCTCTTCAGGGTTCTAACAGGTGTGTTTAGACCTTCAGACAAGTTCTGTGGAGTCATGCTGTGACAGGTGGTTGCCATAACCCCATCTGTAGTCTACAGGGTGTAGGGATCACAGGATGAGTCTCATAAGAGAGTGGGCACCAGGAGGTAGATGGGTAAAGCAAACTGAGGAACTGGAAGGAACCTGCTTCTGAATGAGTAGGTTAAACCCATGTCCACTGTGGATGCTGAGACATCATACAAAAATTATCACATAACTTAATTTTTTTTATTTTAAAGTTCATTTTTATGTGTATGAGTATTATCCCTGCATGTATGTAAGTGCATCTATGTTATACAGTGCCCATGGAAGCTAGAAGAGGGTGTTGGATTCCCTGGAACTGGAGTTACAGACAGTTAGCCATCATGTGGGTGCTGGGACTCGAACGTGGGTCATCTGCAAACGTGCCCACTGCTCTTAACTGCTGAGCCAATTCTCCAGCCCCAGATAATGATTCTTAGAAAACTAAAACTTTGCTACAGACTCGTAGCCCATCTTCATGATGGCATAAGTATGTCTTGATTTCACATTCTCTCTCTCTCTCTCTCTCTCTCTCTCTCTCTCACACACACACACACACACACACACACACACACAGAGTCAGACACAGACACATACATTCAGTGCTGATGTTCAAACCCAGCGCCTTGTGTATTAGGCAAGTGCTGTACCACTGAGCTACATCCCCAGATCCCTATCATTTAATTACCTGTCTAGCTGTTGCCTTAGGAATTGCAATATGCTTCCTAAATTTGTCACAGTCTTCTTACTGAGTAGTTAAAATCCAGTAAAACTTAACAAATTTGCAGGAACCCAGCTCCATTTCCCCCCTCAGTTCTCCTATGGGCATTATATGTCTTACAAGCTCAGCAGTAGAATGGCATGATTTCTGCTTTCAACAATGGGAGTGTGTGCACACACACCCTCACACAGCCCTTACACTTCCTGAGATACAGACCATTCCAAACTTTCCACTTTACTTCCTGAGACTAAGTAACTACTTGGCATCATTTTTCTTCATTGTAAGGATTTTCTTTAGCACTTCCCCTAAGGATAGGTCTGTTTTCAGTGGGTTATCTTTTCCTTATTTGGGAATGGTTTCATCCTGCCTTTAGGTGTTTGTGAGATAGTTTAGCTGGGTATAAGAAGGTCCTTGGCAGGTCTGGCTGCTTATCCCAGCACTGTGAGTCTTGTGACTTCATCCACTCAGGATGTGTGAGAGGTTGTCTGTCAGAACTGCTCCTCTGTGTAAGGCGTTCTCTCTTGTTGCCTTTTAAGATTTTGCCTTTGGCTGGGTGTGGTGCCACACACCTTTAATCCCAGCACTTGGGAAGCAGCGGCAGGAGGAGCTCTGAGATCAAGCCTGAGATCAAGCTCTGAGATCAAAGATTCTGGCTGTCTTCACACCCAGTCTTTCCTCCATCACACTTCTACATCTCCTGGCTTGTGGAGAGGCTTCGAGTTTTCTAAATAATTCATTCCTAGCTCATTTTTGTGTAACAGTTTTTCTTTCTGTTTCAGTCTTTGCCCATTTTGCTGTGAGCATCAAAGCAAACCAGGCAGCACTTTCAACACTGCATGGAAAGCTTCGCTGTATAATGAGGTCCATCTCTGGAAAGTTCTCCTTTCCACTTCTTTGAGGGAGCCAGTTTTGCTAAGCTTTCTACCATGACAAGCAAGGATTCCCTTCCAGTTTCCACTAGCACAGCCCTCATTTCCTTCTGTGTTCTTAATGCCAACGGCCATAGCATCCATATTTTTACCAATGATCTGTTTAAGGAAATGTAGGCTTTCTCTGTTGAGCTCCTCAAAGTCCCTCCCATGGTGTGGGTGTGTGTGCACTGTGGCAGTGTCTTCCTTCCAGGTGTTGGTTGGTATTTTCTATGGCAGTGGATAACTTAGCAGCTGAAATCAATAGCCATCTACTTTTCCACTGCCCCTGTAGTTGGAAGGCAGGGTGTGCTGGGCTCTACTGGCTTCTCAACCCTGGGTCTCACAGGCTGAAATCAGTGTTGCTCACTGCTGCTGTCTCCTCTGAGATAGCTTTTCTTCCCAGATCACTGATAGATAGCAGAAATCAGTCCTTGTGGTTGTAGGACTGAGATGTTCAATTCCTAGAGGTCACAGCTGGGAGTGTGCTGCTGCCTTTGAAGAAGTAAACTGCCATCTTGTGACAAGGTGAGGATAGGGCCCGGGGTGGCTTCCAGGAGCCAAGGGCAGGTTGAATGGGATCAGAGAACTGTCAGTAGAATTCTTCCACTGGCAGCAGACAGATACAGTGAAACTGGGGGCTCATTGATGTCTGCCCTGCTATCCCTACTGACCATTCTAAAAGATTCCATTCAGGCACAAGTTGCTTTCTTGTTGGCCATGAAGGATTTGTTTATTTATATAAACTAATTCTGGGTTTCTTTATAGACTAAATATCTGGTAAGCCAAAGTGTCCTGCACGACCAGCTTTCCTCCTACTAGTCAAACAGCTTTTCTCATACTACTCTGCACTGTGGGACCATGTGGCGCCTGGTGAAAAGGCACCTTTGGGTTCACAAGTCTGGGTGGAGGTTGCTGAGGGCCTGCATGCCTCGCTAGGGGATGCTGTTGGCTTCTTGGTTATGGCCAATCTTTTTCCCCATTTCCTCCCTCCCTTCCTTCCCCCATCTCTTTCCCTCCCCCTCTCTGTTTCTCTCTCTTTCTTGCCCTTCTTCCCCCTTTCTCTTTCCCTTCCTCCTCTCTTTCAATACCAGGGTGTCATAATGTACCCCAGACTTTGAACCCTAAGGCCAGGTTGCCGTAGCCCCTCAGTGCTGAGTTTAGTTATATGCCACTATGCCTGGTTTATGTGCTACTTTTCCAGTAGCAAGATCTTTAAAGTGACAGAAGGGAGAACATCTGGGTGTGCACTCCCATCTAAAAATAAGGAGGGAAACAGGCTCCAGTTGCTCTCACAGACTTGTTTTTCTTGAGCAACACACTAGGTGGCGATGTTGGCTCGGAAGTGGGGCTGTGTTTTTATGGTGGGCAAGTCTATTGGTCTAAGTCCTGCAAGTCTTGAGAGTCATGGGATAGAGACCTGGAGGCACCCAGAGGTTGCCTGGTGCCAAATGAAGCTGACAGGGACAGGCTGTCAAGGGAGCATGTGCCTTGGATCACACAGCAAGCTAGGACCATCTTCTCACCTGTACTTTCATTCTGTTCACTAAGCATCCTACTGAATCCGGCTTTTGTTACTATTCTGGAATATTAACATTGGACTCTCTTAAAAATGTCTTCAAAAATTGGATTTGATATATTATGTTGTATTAACTTTAATCTTGACAAAAAGTTCTAGAGGCTTTGCCACCTGGCTTGGGGTATCACAGACATAATATTTATTTGATAAATACAGTTAGAAACACTGACCTCTGTCTCCTAACGTGAGGTTTAATAAGGTTTTAATTTCTCCACTTAACTGTAACTTCAGCGACTTTCTTTCTGTAGGGATTATATTGGCTGGTCTTGTCAGGTTTAAGGAGGAGTTTTGTTTCCCGTGTGCAGGTGCTGCTGCTGCTGCTGCTGCTGATGATAAATACTATGATCAGAGCACTGTTCCAAGTACTTCCCACAAATAAGCTCACTTAGTTTTCAAAATACTGAGGTCCAGCCTGCACAAACCCTGGGCCTGTTTTAAGTGGAAGTGCTGAGGTAAGGGGAGGGCAGGCACCTGGCCCAAGGTCACACAGCACCCTGGTCTTACTCTAGAACTCAGTGGCCACTGCTTTGTCTTGCTTTTCAGGTGGAGAGGAGAGGTGACACAGGTTCCGTGGCTCCCACAGCTCCCATTCTCTGACGGAGGGCCATCCCCTCACTCTTAGCCCACTTACAACACTGTCAACCATAGCCTGACAATGAATGGTTCTGTCCCACTTGGAGAGCACAGGAGCTTTTGTGCCTGATTTACATCTCTGAGCAAGCATTCTGTGGAAAGTGCCATGTCAGGCAGGAGAGCCAGGGACCTTCCTTACTCACTGTGCAGAGCCACTTTGGGGCCAGATCTGCTACTCTGTGTGTGCACTGAGCAGGTAAAATTCCATCTGTGCCTTCACCAACCCTCTGCCCTCTTTCTTTTTAAAACAGGGCAGAGGTCAAGGTGGGAGGAAGTATTTCTTCAGTCTTGCCTTGTAAGATTCTTGCTGCCCTGCCAAAAAGGCCACAGTCGGAGTCCAAATCTGCTATGATTGCTCCATCCAACCCCTATCCATCTTTGAGCACTCAAACCCCGTGGGATGGAGGCTTCTCCCCCAGTTGCTGAACCATGAATACTCTGTGAATCATCTTGAACCTTCTTTTACATGACAAGGGTCAGTGTGAGAGATTGTTCGTGAGAACATTAAGAGATATTTCAACATCGTATAAAGAAATTGCCAGATGGGCGTCTCCGTTGCTGCAGCTCTACTACTAAGTCAAGACAGATTGCAGAGCACCACTGGGTTCTCATAACCAACTGTGACCAAAGAAAGCAAGTAACTGTTAAAGACTTTGCAGGGACTTCTGGAAGTGATGGGCTCACCTCCCTCCCACTGTAAGAATCCCTCATCCAACTCCCAAGCACACATGGTCAAGCCTGTCCCCTGCCAGTGAGAGGAAGTCCCCACTTGACACCTGGTCTCTTCTGGGGTGACTTCCTGGTGATGCTCAGTTGGTCTCCCTATGCCTTCTGTTCTTGTTCTGGATCCACTCAGAGGCTACCCAGTGTGTTTGCTTTTTGCCCTCAAAGAGGAGATGTCCCCAAGTCTCTGCTCTAGGCCACCCAGCCTCTGCTTCCTTCACCATGCTGGTGGGGGTATGGTCTTCATGGGGTTCCAGGAGGAGGGAAGCAGGCGTCAGCATTAAATCTTCCACATTTAACCAGAGGTTCAGACTCAGTCCCCCTCCCCTGTTGATTGGTCCAGACTGACCTTGGATACCCCAAGGGTGATGAAAATGATGTTGGTAGGCTGTGGGGTGGGCAGGGCTGGATGAGTATATAGATGACACAAGAAAAGAGCTGTTGTGCTACATGGTGCACATCTGGAATCCCAGCACTCTGGAGGTGGAGGCAGGAAGATGAGTTCAAGATCATCCTCAGTCACATAGCCAGTTAGAGGCCAGCCTGGGCTTTGTAAGACTGTCCAAAAACAAAAACAGCAGGGCATGGTGGGGCACACATTTTATCCCAGTGTATGGAGGCAGGTGGATCTCTGTAAGGTCAAGGCCAGTTGGTCTACATAGTGAGTTCCAGATTAGTTGGGGTAACAGGGAGACCCTGTCTTAAAAACAAGGGGCTGGAGAGATGACTCAGTAGTTAAGAGCACTGGCTGCTCTTGCAGAGGACCTGGGTTTGAATGTCAGCACCCACGTGGTGGCTAACCACTGTCTGTAACTCCAGTTCCAGGGGATCCAACATCTGACCTCAGCTGGCACTGCATGACACAGGTGGACTTACATACAGGCAGGTAATATGCTCACACACATAAAAAATAATAGAATATTTAAAAAACAAATTAACAAAGGTGGAGAGCTGGTGGTGTAAAAGAACAATCGTTTGCTTTCCACAGTAGGAAGTCAATAATACTGTTTTATGATTGAAAACTCATGAGAAAGCTGGGCTAGTTCAATGCTATTTGACACACAGGGTAAATCTAGGAAGAAGCATTCCAGAGTTAAGGATGGAGGGAGGCTTTCCCTGAAGCCCAGCATGGGGTGGGAGCACTCACTGAGGGAGAGATGCAGAGGCCAAGCAGAGGGACTCCAAATGGCTTGTCCCTAGAGTGACTTGGGGGCTGAGCAGTGTCACGAGCAGAAAGAATTCCTGTTCCCGCTCTTCACCAGGGTCCTGTGCTGTCCACCCTGGGCAGGGCAGAAAAGTGCAGGCCTTCCTTGGAGTTTCATCTTTTCTCACCCATGATTATTTCAGCTCTCTGTGAAAAATTAGAATCCAAGAGCTGCAGAAAATGTGGGGTCACATCTGTCCAGGGGTGAGGAGAGATGGGGCTGCTGATTTTCATAAATCTCCAGCCAAGCTGTTCACCTAAGCCAAGCTCATGGATGCTTCTTGATAAATGCTGTCTTTAAGCTGGGTGTGGTGGTGCATGCCTGTAATCACAGTAGTTGGGAGGCTGAGGCAAAAGGATTACCATGGGAATTTGAGGCCCACCTGGGATTCATAGTGAGACTCTCAAAACAAATGAACAAAAACAAAACAAAAACTTGTCTGTAAGAATGATTTTACATGGACTGGAGAGATGGCTTAGTGGTTGAGTATTGGTTGCTCTTACAGAGGATCTGAGTTCAGTTTCCAGCACCCACATGGCAGCTAACAACCATTGGTAACTCCAGTTCCAGGGCATCTGACGTCATCTTCTGGCCTCAGTGGGCATTGCATGCATGTAGTACACTTACATACATGTAGGCAAAACATACACAAAATTAAAAAGTGATTAAAAATATCAGGAGTGGTGGCACAAGCCTTTAATCCCAACACTTGGGAGGCAGAGGCAGGTGGATCTCTGGGAGATTGAAGCCAGGCTGGTCCACATAATGAGTTCCAGGCCATCTGGGACTACAGGGAGACCCTGTCTCAAAATAAAATGTCTACACGAAGTCTGATTTCAAATCCTTTTTACTAGGGAAATAACTAAGGACCAAGATTGGACTTCTGTCTCCGCAAGACAGACGACGAAGTCAGGAGTTGCAGTAGCTTGGACTTGGTGCTACAGTCTGCTTAGCTGCTTAGATTTTGGTCAAGTCACCTCACCCCTAAGTCACAGTCTACTCCCCTGTAGAATAGGGGTTGGGTCAGAGGCCCCTCTGAAGGACCAAGAGCATTCCATGAGTCAGTGGGAACACAGGGCTCCCGGGGCCAATTTGGTGTTGCTCAGGTAGGAAGAGGTGCAAAGGTTGAGCAGACTGCCTAGAGGATAGATCCCAGAGTGAGCTGGAGATAGAGTGGTGTCACAGTGGCAAGGAGAATTGCCATTGCTGAACCAAAAAGCACAGGCCTTCTTTGGAGCTAGCCAAGTCTCCTGCCCCTCCCTCCACAGGGATATTAATTTTTCAACTCTTCTCCCCCATAATTACTTCAGCTCTCTGGGAAAAATAATCTGAGAGCCGCAGGAAGTCTAGAGGTCATTTCAGTCCAGGCTTTTCACTACAGAATTGGGGGGTGCTGCTCTGCCCTTCAACAGGAACGGGGGGGGGCAGTTTATTGCTTGTGCCTGGAGACAGGAGTGTGACCCTCGCTTGGCCCCTTGGAAATCTTCTCCGGCTGGGATCTGGAGGACCTGGGAGCTTGTCCTGATGTGAATGGAGCTCACTCCACAGCTTTGGACCAGAAGCTGAAGGGAAATAAAAACTGCCTTTTCTGGGTCAGATTCTAGATGATTCTGGAAACTTGTCTACAGAACAAATTGATTTATGGGGATCCAGCTGTGAAGAACTGCACACAACAGGGCTTAGAGGAGATATATTCCAGATGTGGCCTCATTAAAGTCAGGGCAAGAACAATAGGGTCCAAAGGCTTCCTCAGTCTATTGGCTGTTGGAGACTTGGAGACCAGGGAGGAAAGGTGGCCAGCGGTCTGCAGTGACAAGCTGCTGGCTCTGGGCTGGAAAGGAGCTAAGAACTCACTCTGTTCAAGCCCAGCAACTACAGGTGGAGAAGCAGAGGCCCAGAGAGGGAAGCCACTGACCCAGTGTCACATAAAATAGAATTCCCATCTTCTGTGGCTGGACCAGTGTCTGTCTTGTCACCCACTCTGCCTCCCATTGCAAGGGTCTGCCCTTTAGAATCTAGCTCAAGACTGTCTTTGATTAAAAAGTTGGGCCAGCTTCAGCTTGATTCTGATGGTGTCTTGCTCTTTAGTGCTTAGCTCAGCATGCCCACACTTCAGATGGGGCTTCCTATGTTAGTTAACCTAATCAAGATATTGCCCTATAGGCACAGGTTCTCTAGAGGCTTATCTCCCAGGAGGTTCCAGAAGTCATCAAGCTGGCAGTTAACACTAACTGTCCAGATAGTAAAATTGGCCCTTTGTGGAGAGCTGGACCTAGCCACACTGCTGTTAAGAGTGGGAGCCTCACTGGCCCTAGAGGTGGAGTGAAAACCCCCTCCCTGCCATGTCACTTGGGCTCCTGAGACCCTCAGTGACACTGTCCTTTGTTCCCATACTCCTGTCACTGGACTCATGGGTTCTTAGGATGTCTCTTCTCTGTCCTCCACGGGCAAGGGGAGCTGTTCTGAGATAGGACCAGGGTGTATGCTTGCTGCTGTCTCTGTTGGGAGTGGGGCTTGGTTTGGGGGCTTGGTAACTACATCTATACCTGGTGGGGGGTGTCTCATCAGTCTGATTTCTCTTTCCTACCATGGTGTTCCTGATGTGTGTGCATGTGCCTTTAATGCTTTATTTTTCCTAGATTACTAAAA
>NW_008349356.1:38022-50765 GCF_000622305.1 Nannospalax galili
TCTAAATTTTTTAGTTGTGACATTTTCATACATAAACATGTACATTATTGTACCTTATTTGAGGTCTTTTCTTCCCCAAGCCCCCATTGGCTTCCTTCTTACTCCCAAGTAATGCCCCTTCCATTTTTGTTTCATACTCATAGGTGGGTGTACATACACTATATGTGTGTAGAGAGTATATATAGTCTAAATTCCACATATGAGAGAAACATTTCTAAGTCTGGCTTATTGCATTTAACATGATGATCTTGGATAAAGTTCATTTTCTTGCAAATGACAAAATTTCATTCTTTTTTGCATCTGAATAAAATTCCATTGTGCATTTGTGCCATGTCTTCTCTACTCTTCTGTGGATGGGCATCTAGACTGGTTCCGTAACCTGGCTCTTGCGAATAGTGCTGCAGTAAACATGGATGTGCAGTTGCTCCCGTGGTGTGTTGACTTAACAGTCTTTGGGGTACACACAACCAAGAGAGGTGTAGCTGACTCACAGAGCACCCTTCCAATCTTTTTTCCTTATGACAATTCTTTTCATTTGGTTGTACGGGCTCAATAATAGCTCCTGCCCAGCAAGCATAATCTGTCCCTCAAGGAAATGCTAAATTAGGCTCCTGCACAACTACGGTTTAGATGTACAAAGTTAGCCTGCATCCCCGGATTCTTCCCACCCCTAGATGCAATGCCTCAACTTTGCTTTATCTTATTTATTTAGGAATTTGTTTATTTTTGTTTTGATCTATTTATTTTTATTTTTTAGAAAGTACTTGAAGCTAGGCATGTGCTTCATGCCTATAGTTCCAGTACTTGGAAGGCTGAGGCATGAGGACTAGCATTAGTTTGAGGACAGTTTAGGCTGTAGAGTGACACACTGTTTCAACCCCTGATCACTGGGGAAATAAAAAAGAAAAGGAAAAAAAGAATAAAAAAAGAAAGAAAACGTTTGGGTAAAATCCTAAAAAGATTAAAAATCTGTGTAGGTTTGTTGATCTACTTATTTTTAAATTTATTTATTTTTTATGTGAATCAGTGTTTTCCCTGCATGTATTTAAGTGTATCTGTGTTGTGCAATGCCTATGGAGGCCAGAAGAGGGCATCAGATCCCCAGAACTGGAGTTACAGACAGTTGCAGATGCTGGGGTAACCCAGGTCCTCTGCAAAAGCAGCCAGTGCTTTTTAACTGCTGAGCCACTCCTCTGGCCTCTGTTTTACTTATTTTTATTTTTATGTGTATGAGTGTTTTGTCTGCATGTATATAAGTGGCCCTGTGTCATACAATGCCTGTAGACACCAGAAAAGGGCAATGGATCCTCTGTAACTGGGGTTATAGATGGTGGTTAGTTGCCATGTGGGTGCTGGGAACTAAACCCAGGTGCTCTGTAAGACCACTCAGTGCTTTTAACCACTGAGCCATCTCTCCAGTCTCTGGTTATTTTAGACAGGATCTCATGTAGCCCAGGCTGGCCTTGAACATCTGATCCTCCTGCCTCAACTTCCTGAGTGTTGGGATCATAGATATGTACCACCATACCAGACTGTCAACTTTGCTTTAACTGCCAAGTTTGTAACTAGTTTGATGACCACTGTATTAGCTACTTTTCTATTGCTGTGATAGAAACACTGACCCAAACAATTTATAGAAGGAAGAGTTTATTTGAGCTTACAGTTCCAGGGGAATTACAATCTGTCACGGCAGGGAGGCATGGTGGCTGGAGGTGGCTGGAGCAGGAGCAGCAGAAGCTAAGCTCTCACATCATCACGCAGGCACAGCAAGCAAGAGAGCAACTGGAGATCTGGTAAAGGCTTAAGAACTCTATAAGCCCATCCCCAGTGATGTGCTTCCTCCAGGATAGCCACACCTTCTAAAACCTCCCAAAACAGTGCCACCACCTGGGGACAAAATATCCAAATACTTGGAGCCTATGGGGGACATTTTCATTCAAACCATCACATTCCACCCCCTGGCCCCCATAGGCTCATGACCATATAAAATGCAAAATGCATTTAGTCCAACTTTAAAAGTCCCAATAGTCATTATCAGTCTCAATATATTCAAAAGTCAACAGTCCAAATCTATTATCAGACTCAGGTAAATATCTTAATTGTAAGCCTCTATAAAATCAAAAGACAAATTACATACTTCCAATATACAGTGGGACCGAATACACATTAGCATTCCAAAAGAGAGGGATGGAGGCATAGTAAGGAAATACTGGACCAAAACAAGACTGAAAACCATCAGGACAAACACCAAATCCAGTAGCTCCATGTCCAACTTCTGGGACTTTACTTCCAAAGGGCTTAGATGTCTCAGCCTCTCTAGCTTTGCTTGCTGCATGCAACACACATCTCTCTCTTGTGTTGGTACCCCTCTCTGTATGCAGGTCTTGACAGATGCCTCACAGCTCTGGAATCATGAACTTCTTGGGGTCTCCATTGCCAACCAGGCTTCACCTTCACAGCTTCACGCAATGGCATATCAGGGCCTTCTCTATGCAGGAAAACCCCTGCTGCTTGCTGCCTGGCCTCCAAGAGTCTCTGAAACCATGGAGGAAGAATTGATGACCCCTTCACTCTTGCATCTTTCATGCCTCTAAAGCCAGCACCAGGTGAACAACACTGCCAAATTTCACTGCAAGTTTGGGATGGACTCCTGCCTGGTTTATCTCCACCTTAGAAGCTTTTCTCTTCAGTGGCTTCCGCAAATTGGAGACGTAACTGGGTGTGGTCTTGCCCTGGAGGCACTCTCTCCATTAGGCCCCTCCTTAGTCACTTTAATCTCCTTAATCACTTTAATCTCTTTATCAATGGGATTCCCTCCATCACATGCCAGGGCTCCAACATTAATCTTCCTAGTGCTCTTTTTCAATCCATCCTGCATTTCTTTCTGCCCCATTTGCTCTTTTTCACTGTAGGTCTGCATAATATTCACCATTAATAGCCACACCACCATTTCTACGTTAGGCTGCCTTGACATTTCTTCTGCCAGAGAAATTAGTCCATGGCTTTTCAGCTTAGCCTCAGGCAAACATTTTGGCTGTGGGCAGACTCCAGCCAGACTCTTTGCCAAAATATCCCAATTGCTGCTTAACTCCTTATTTCCCTCTGGACCTACATTGTTCTCAGCACTACTTTCTTCCAGGCCCCTGCTAGAATGGCCTGTTAAGCTCCGCTTACAGAAATCAACTGCTCTTCTAGCCCAGCTTTCCAAGTCTTCCACATTTCTTCAAAACCCGGTCAGGTTCTTCACAGTCAACAGCCCACGCTCTGGTACCAATTTCTTTATTAGTCAGCTTTCTGTTGCTGTGATAGAAACACTGACCCAAGCAATTTAAAGAAGGAAGAGTTTATTTGAGCTTATTGTTCCAGGGGAATTATGGTCCATCTGGACACAATGGCTTTCATGACAGCCTTATCAGAACATCGCTGCATCCATGCCAAGTGTATGCATCTCATTTATTCTGACTTCCAAAGAGCTTCCTTTCTTTATGAAAATCTCTCTGAAGCAACCTGATTCAGGTAGAATTTCTGGAAACAGTATTTTGGTAGCCCCGCTAGTCCAGTGCCTGCCCCACACCACACCTAGCTGCTTCTACTGCAGAGAGTGGGCCACAGGGTTTGATTCCCTGGGTTTCCCTGTGTTCCTCATCGAAGACAGTGGAACAATGTGCTTAGCCTCCTCTGATCTGGCCACTTTATGTCTGTTAATGCAGTCAGTGGACACAATGGCTTTCATGACAGCCTTATCAGAACATCACTGCATCCATGCCAAGTGTATGCATCTCATTTATTCTGACTTCCAAAGAGCTTCCTTTCTTTATGAAAATCTCTCTGAAGCAACCTGATTCAGGTAGAATTTCTGGAAACAGTATTTTGGTAGCCCCGCTAGTCCAGTGCCTGCCCCACACCACACCTAGCTGCTTCTACTGCAGAGAGTGGGCCACAGGGTTTGATTCCCTGGGTTTCCCTGTGTTCCTCATCAAAGACAGTGGAACAATGTGCTTAATGTAGAGCCCAACTGAGGAGGGGCATGTCCACTATGGTGGGCATCAGAAGTGGCTTCTAGAAGCATCTTTCCTCCCCAGCTATGGTAAGAAACAAAAGCCAAGAAGATTTCTGCTTGCCTTTTGGCCTATCCACCCTCTGCTCTTGCCGGCTGGGTAGGTCTGCCTGTGGTTGGTGGGAAGACCCTGCCCATGTTCCCTCCGCAAACCCATGACACAGCAGCCCGACTTGCCACTTCTGCTGCTCATTCCTCACCCACGTGGCTCAGAAGAGACCCTTCCTTCTGTGGGGTGGAGCTGGAGAAGCACACATTAAAATATGGGTTGAATTTTCATTTTTGGTTGTCTGCTAAATTTGGTCATAATCATGTCTTCTGGTTCTAAAACAAGCAAAAGGAAGCAGCTGTCCTCCTGGAAGGCCCTGTCTTGATGAGTAGGAAAGAGGGCCTGCCTGCACACCACTCTGTCTTCTGCTTCCTTCCTGAGCCTCTGAGGCCGACTCTAAGGGATGAAAGAAGTCTGGTGGAGCCCTGGAGAGGCTCCTATGGACTCCCAGCCCAGGAACTTGTTATGCCTAGAGTATCACCATGACAGCTCACTAAGACTGTTGACCCCCTAAGTGTACCAGAGCCAGGAGCTCTACTCTGTGGGAACACACGGTGCTGACACTGTCTCCGTCCTGGGGAGCCAGACCTGCTTGGCCTCACCAGTTACAATTCCAGATGGACACTGGTATGGGAGAAGGAACCTAGAGGAAGGTGTGGTCTGGTCTTTGTCAGAGGAGGGTGGCGTTGGGCCACCAGGAAAGGCTAAGTAGGCTGTGGACAGGCAGGGGAAGGCATGATGGATAGTGGGCTTCTGAATCATGGGGAAGGGGCTAGGAAAATGAGGTATATCCTGGCCGGGTCCATACTGTAGTGGCCGGAGGGGCTGAGATTTCATCTAGGGACAAGGAGGAGTGATCTTGCCAGGAGGACTTGGTTGCACTTGGCCATGGAGTTGTTTCCTATATTGTGTCACACTTCCTTGAATGTGTTTCCCACCTCTAACTCCCCTCCCCACCACAATGAGCTGCACAAAGATGGGATTTGATCACACTGTGTGGTTTGGCTACTGTCCTCAACCCTGAGCTGAACTCTTCCTGCCAAGGCCACGGGCCTCTCATTTGCTAGGGCCCTTGAAGACTTTGCATCATGTTCCCACATCCCTTGCTTTGTGTGACCCTGTCTATCGCTGTCCCTGCTGAAATTCTCCTCATGGCCACTACATGGCTTGGTCCACCCCCCTCCCCAAGGCTCTTTCCTCTTAGTTATGTCTATGAGCATCTTTTTCCGTTCTTGAGTCACACTTCCTAGGGTCCCATTGGATCTATTTTGTGATCCTCATGCACCTGCTGGGTGATCACTACCACAGGTGTGGATTGAATCCAGCAGGCACTGTGTCTGTCAAAGAAGAATGTATTCAGATCCAAGTACCACAAACCTGATAGATGGTATGGATTCAATGGGACAACGAAGAAAGAGGCTACCTCACCGACACTGGAAATGGTTATTCTCCTTGTGAAGTCACCAGGACACACAGGCAATGGCACATCTAAGACTTACATGAGCCACTGAGTTCCTTCTCCTGCTGTGCCTCTTTCATAGACCTCGTCTTGGATCTAGCCAGAGGCCCACTGCAGGAAGGACATGGAGGAACGAGCAGAGGATCTGGGAAGAGCCATCAGTGTCCCAGCCTGGAGCTGCTTGTCCCATCTCCTGGGGAGGTGTTGGTGTGTGCTTTCCGCATTCACCAGGCCCCAGGGGCCACTTGTTCAGGTGGCAGGGCGCCGGCAGCCTGGATGGATGGAATCACAGTAGTGTGACTCAGTAGTGATGCTGTGGTGTGCAGGCCCTGGTATTACTAAGGGACAAGTTGATGAACATAATCTCAGGCCGAAAGAGACAGGTGGTATTTCAATACCTTCAGGCTGGAGGCTGAGGCATTACCCTCTTCAAGGGGAGAAGCTAGTCTACTACCTTGTCCTAAAGAGCAAGAAGAGGGAGAAAAGGACTTCCTTAGATCAGATGTGCTGTTCCTGGTGTGGATACCAGGAGTCCGGAATGGCTCCTGCATGAGGTGTGTCTTTACTCACCTTGGCTTTCACCAAGCTCCCTCTCCAGCCTTGCACCACTGTCTGCTGCCTGTGCCCTCTGCTGATCTCACACTGACACACAACCCACTCTGATCTGCTCATATATCCTCTGGCTCCTCCTCCCGTTATCTGGTTTGGCTCTGGAACCTTCTTCCCTATATTCTGGCAAGAACCCAATATTTCTTTGGCGTTCACTCCTCTCCCTCATATGGTTCCACCAAAGCTGGAGGGATAGGGCTCGCGACCAGGCCTCAGGGAGCAGGACCATGGTGATTGGTCCAGGGTTGAGTGTGTATTCCAATCAGTGCAACTATCAGTGTTCACAGAGCACTCACACTCTTGTTCTGTTGAATTTAACCATGGAAGGATACAGCTCAGAGAGGTGCTAGCAGCCATCTTGAGGTGATATGCAAAGAGCTATTAAGAATGTTATAGAGGAGGCTGGAGTGGTAGCTCAGTGGTTAAGAGTACTGACTGTTCTTGCAGAAGATCTAGGTTCAAATCCCAACACCCACATGGCAGCTAACAACTGTCTGAAATTCCAGTCCCAGGGGATCCATGCTCTATTCTGTCCTCTGTGGGCATTGCACAACATAAGTGCACTTACATGCAAGCAATACACTCATACTCAAAATAAAAATAAACAAGTAAATAAAAATTACAATACAGGGAAAAAAAAAAAGAACAGTGTAGAGGAGGTGCCAACGATGTAACCAAACAGCAGAGTACCTGCTTAGTGTGCAGGAGCCTGGGGTTCAGTCCCCAGCACCATGTGAACTTAGTGTGCAGGAGCCTGGGGTTCAGTCCCCAGCACCATGTGAACTTAGTGTGCAGGAGCCTGGGGTTCAGTCCCCAGCACCATGTGAACTTAGTGTGCAGGAGCCTGGGGTTCAGTCCCCAGCACCATGTGAACTTAGTGTGCAGGAGCCTGGGGTTCAGTCCCCAGCACCATGTGAACTTAGTGTGCAGGAGCCTGGGGTTCAGTCCCCAGCACCATGTGAACTTAGTGTGCAGGAGCCTGGGGTTCAATACCCAGCACCATGTGAACTAAGTGTGGTGGTGCATGCCTGTGATCCCTGCGTTAGGGAGGTTGAAGCAAGAAGATCAGGAATTCAGGGTCATCCTTGGCAATATAGGGAGTTTGAGGCCAGTCTGGGCCACATAACATCCTGTTTCAAAGAAACAAAACAAAAAACAATCCAGACAAAAGGAACAGTATCAGGATCTTTCCAGTCAGCTCTGAGCAATGGGTGTCACTTGGGACATCTGGCACAAACATTGCAAGACAAAGAAACTCTACCTGAGAGGTGAAAATATGCACTGAGATGTCCTGCTGCCAATGCCAAGACTGACCACCACTGTGGACACTTTGTTGGAGCTTGAGGAGGCAGTAAGGAGGGTGGGGCCCTGGGCTGGAGAGCTGGCTTAGTCAGCAGAAGTGCTCATTACTCAAGTATGAGGACCTGAGTTCAACCCCCAGAACCCACATAAAAATACCAGGTGTGATGCACAGGCTTGTAATCCTGGGACTGGGGAGGTAGAGACACATGGATCCCGGGGACTCACTGGCCAGTCAGCCTAGTTGCATGGATGGTTTCTAGGATAAGTGAGAGACCTTGTCTAAGATAAACAAGGTGAACAGTACGTGAGGAGGAATAACACTCAAAGGTGACCTCTGGCCTCCACATGTACATGTGCATACACCCCTTCCCCCCCCGACACACACACACACACACACACACACACACACATACACATACTTGAGAGCTAGAACAAAAGAGAGAGAGTATTGAGGGTTGAATAGAGATTTTCCAGAAAGTGATTTGAGGAAGTAATTCCAAGCAGAGGAAGCAGCTTGTGCCAGGCTCAGAAGGGCACAAAAGCCTGGAGTGTGGTCAGCAGTAGGCCCAGTGCCTTGGGCACCTTGGGTGAGATGCCGGAATGGCTGAGGAGTGGAAGGCCGGCTGGTTAGGGACTTGCTTTGCTTGAAGGGCCCTGCCAGAGGTCCCCTTCCTCCTGAGGAAGGCCCAGCAAGGCAGAAGCAATGGCTTTGCAAACAAACACCTCCCGTATTTGTTTTCCTTGTTGTCCTCATATCTCTGCTTCTCTCCTGAGTGAGTCGCTGCCGGGTTTCACTTAATTTCCAGAGGAAATTGGCAAGAGCAACATCCGTCTAAATTCCCCCCATACTCACTCCAGATTTCCAGGGTCAGAGGGTGGCCCCTGAGAGGGAGGGTCTCTGGGGGGGGGTGAGAGCTGATGGCCCCAGGATTGGTGGGCTTGTGCTGAGCCCCGTGTGGCAGCAGCATTCCAGTGCCCAGCAGGATACAGATGTTCAGAAGGGTTTTCCTTGGAGGGAGCACAGTGCTGAGCAGCCTCCAGAGGGGAGCACATGCTCTCTACTGCCCACGAGCTCCTGCTCCAGTACTCTGGTACTGGAGTTCATGGTCCTCAGAGTCCCCAGCAGCTGCTCCTGGGACTCTGGCCTTAGCAGTAGTGTCATTGTTTAGTTCACAGCTGTCATTTGTTTAGGGGATACTTTTTCTTCTGTGACTCCCAGCTTGGAGCTGATGAAGGGATTAGTTCCGGTCCTTGAGGAAGTAAGTGGCTCCCTCTGTGTAAGCCTCAGTCTCATTATCTGTAAAACACAGCTCTGTGTGGCTTTAAGGTGGTCCGTGGACAAGCTGCAGACTTTGGAGTCACATGGGTGAGTCTTCTCTGAGCCACTTGGTGACAGCATGACCCTGGGCAGATCCCTGACCTCAACAGCTACCTTGTCCTCACGTGAGGATGAGTGACTAGGTCATCTCAGGCCTTCAGGGCCTGGTGAAAGTGACAGGGACACCTGCCTTCCTTCCCTTCACAAGGGTGCTGAGGAAAAGGATCTAATACCCTTTTTTATCACAAAGTTATTAAGCCTATGTGGTGAGAACTAAGCCAGAAAAAGGAACCAGCCACTGTGACGTGCCCCTGGCTGAGTCTACGCATAGTCACAGAACATCTCCTAAGCCTGCCTTGGCAGCCCCTTCTCTCCATGTTCTACCCTCTCACTGCCTCTGACCCTTTCCAGCTTCCAAGCCTCCATCCCACAGAAGGTACAAGGCTGGCTTCTGGTGGGAGTAGGAGCAGGGTTTAGCCCTCCCAGACTTGGTCGCTCTCCAGGTTCTCCATCCAGAAAAAGTCAGGCTACCAGAGACCCCCTTGGAGATGTCCTCCGTCCTGCATCCCTACATAGGAACAGTTCTCTGAGTCAGCAGTGCTCCCAGTCTCCCTGTAGTCTTCTGCTGGCTCCTCTCACTATCCTGTCTGAGCATCTCTGAGCATCCCTGTCCTGACACTCTCTGAGCTGACCTGTTGGTCCCTATTCAAGCCTCTCACAACTTTTGACTCGTCTTTGTAACTGCATCTTGTGTTCGCCTATGTGACTGATATCTGACTTTGGCAATGAGCTTTAAATGTGAGGAGGACAGAGGCCATGCTGGCCTTGGCTGTGTTCCCATTATCAAGTTACCCTGCTTAGGAAATTTGTGACTCTCAACAAATAATTGTTGAATGCCAGAGAATGCCTTATATGGGGAATCAAGAATTTGGTAGCCAAAGGCTCTCAACAGGAAGACGAATCACCACGTGTGTGGCACATGGTTTTGGGTGCCAGCATTGTGGGTCCAGATTCTGCCCTGAGACTCAAGGTTCTGGGAGGGCAATCCATTTTCCCTATGCACCACCCCCCAAAGGAGGGTATCTCAGAAAGATGAAATGTGCTTTGGACTTAGTCTCAGGATTATGGCGACCTTGACAGAGCTGTTTCAAAGGCCGCAGGAGAAGGGAACGAAAAGGGGCAGAGTAGGTAGCAACCATGATTTTCAAGACATTAGTTGTTTCACATCACAAGCAGGGTCCAAGCAAGGTCACATCACAATGAATTTGGAAACGTTTCTGAGTAACAGTGACTCACCTACTAATAGCTAGCAAAGTAAGATGGCCAGCTCCCTGTCTTCCTGTTCATTGTCAAGAAGGATGTCAGAGCCAGAAGGACCCCTAAGGCCAAAGGCTTCCAACACAGCACTCTCTTTCACTGGATGAGATGCCTGAGGCCCCGAAAGGAAGTGAGTAGCCCAAGGTCACATGGAAGATGAAGGGCAGAGCCAGTCTTAAACTTGGGTTTCTGGGTGTCCAGCCCCGCGCTTTTTCCGTACTCCCTGGCTTTCTTTCCTTTGTCCTTTCTCAAAGCTCTTCACTGGCTGGAGGAGATGGAAAGCATGTTATTTTTAGTTTATTCAAAATGGATAAAATGGATGATGGGTTTTTCTTCCCCATATATCAGTACCAAAGTACTGACTGAGGAATGACTTTGCAGGGAAACAAAGATGTCTTTGAGTATTAAAAGCTATGGAGTGAACCCTAAATTGGCCCAAATGGTTCAGCCCTCCTCGCCAAGCTGATGGAGAAGGCTGGAGAGGTGTGTGTGTGTGTGTGTGTGTGTGTGTGTGTGTATGTGTGTGTGTGTGTACAGGTGTGTATGTGTGAGTATACATATGTGTAGTTGACTCCCTCTGTGGAGTGATTCCCAGGGTACCAGGTCAAGCACCCTGAACTGAACCTCTTCAATAGTGACTTGATTGTTATCAGTATTACTGATGTGGTGAAATCCATGTAGGATTTACCCTCTTGATGATTTTTCTCTGTGTGTATGTGTATATGTACATGCAGGTGCATGTACATGAGTGTGCACCTGTGTGGAGGCCGGAGGACAACGTCAGATGCTGTTCTTTGAGAGCTATCTAAGTTGTTGAGGAAGAGTCTCTCACTGGCCTGAGTTTACAAATAGGCTAGGTCGGCTAGCCATTGAGCCCCAGGGATCTGGTAGTCGCTGGATCCCCAGTGCTAGGATTATAAGCATATCCCACTGCACCTAGCTTTTTTTTGGTCTTTTTGAGACAGGGTCTCCCTGTAGTCCCAGCTGTCCTGGAACTCACTGTGTAGACCAGGCTGGCCTTGAACTCACAGAGATCCCCCTGCCTCTGCCTCCCAAGTGCTGGGATTAAAGGTGTACGCCACCACGCCCGGCTGCACTTAGCTTTTTATTTTAACGTAGGTTTTAACGTAGGTTTTAACATAGGTTTTAACGGAGGTTTTAATGTAGGTCCCTGTGCTATGCGAGCACTTTGCTGACTGAGCCATCTTCCCAGGATACTCTTGATCATTTCTAAGTAGACAGTTCAGCAGTGCTAAGCACATTCATGTTGTGCAAACATCATTCATTATCATCTCTAGAACTCTTCATCTTGCAAAATTAAAACTCTGAGCCCAACAAACAATAGCTCCCCATCCCCTCCTCCCCCAGCCCCTCAGCCACCCTCCTTTCTGTTCCCTGTGAATCTGACTGTGGGTGGAGCCACTGGGCATTCATGCTTTGGTGACTGGATTGTTGATTTTCCATTCTGCTTTGAGCAAGCTCCCTGGGCTTTAATCCACCAGGGGAGCCCTCAGATGAAAAGGAGCGAGTATACCTGCCCTGTTGGAATTTCTCTTGAAAACTGAAAACTGGTTCTGATGGTGTGGGGTGGCCCTGGGTGAATGTCTAGACTGATTAAGGATGGGACGATAGAAAGAAGATAGTAATGACCGAGAAAAAAAAAAAAATGTCCTGCCTGAGAAAATACGGCCGGGATCATTACAAGCTAATCTGTGGGGTGGCAATTAATTTTACAGCATGGTCACTTCTTGAATTTATGTCTCTGGGTCTGTTGCCCTGGTGTCTGGCTCTGACTTAATACCTTAGGAAGCTATGCCTGAGGTGCCCTCTCATGACTCTGTGGTTCATGTGGTAACTCTCTCTCTCGCTCTCTCTCCCCTTCTCTCTCTTTCTTTCTCTTATATATATAAGATTCTGAACCTCCAAGAGGCTCAGGATTGTAATGCAAGTGTTGCCTAGGAGAAAAATATTTTATTTTTAACAATTTCATAACATGTATATAGCATGTGTTGAGCATATCCATCCCCTTCCTTCTCTTCTTCCCCTCCCTCTCCCCCCAGAACCATTTACTAGTAGCTATACCCTTGAAAAATTACTCTCCCTCCCCCAGCAGCCATCAACTGCCCACAGATCCTTAGCTAGGGGTGGGGCCTCATGAGCCCTTCCTCATCCATCATGACTGGCTTGACCCTGTGCAGGGAACCACAGCTGCTGTGCGTTCATGACTGCAGAGGCCATGTTCAGAAGTCAGTGTTCATAGCACTCCTCTCTACCACATGGTAATCTTCTTATACCTGGTTTTCATTCTATACTTTAAGATACCTTTGTTTTAATATTTGATCAAAATGACAATGACGTATGGTATTTAGATTGAAGCTTATCAGCCCCATTTTTCAACCAGGGAGACTGGCTCGGTGGGTTGATGGAACTAGCTCAGACTTAGGCATCATGGGAGAACCCAAGTCTTTAGCCCAGGGCTCTTTCCTCAGCTCCACATTTTGCTGGCATTTATTGACTGAAGGGAGCTGGGAAGTGGAGGCACTAGGATCAGGAGTTCCAAGTCATTCTTTACTAGTGAATTCGGGGCCAGCCTGTGCTACATGAGACCCTGTCTCAATAGAAAAAAAAAAAG
>NW_008349356.1:50905-55656 GCF_000622305.1 Nannospalax galili
ATCGCTGACATTTTCCTCTCCTGTTCCATAGCCAATCTTTCATTCAGTCTGTGGCTTGTAACCCCAAGTAGGTTTCCAGTACGCCCACCTGTCTGCAGTTCTGGGCCACCAGAGTCCAGGCCTTTCTCTCTCATTTGGAGATGACTCTTCATATGCTTGTTATATTTCTAGTCTTTTGTCTGCAATTTCTTGAAAAATGTGGGTTTGAGTAAGTTTAGCCCAGTTTCTGTCCTGCGGGATGTCTCAGAGCTGCTGCATGCTCACAGTGCTCAGAGAGACTCACCAGCATAGGGAGTGTGTTTGGCATGTCCCAAAGAGACTTGGATGTTCCTGCATCCTGTACTTTCTTTCTGTCCTCCTACCCATCTGTTCTCCACATGCAAGCCTCACAGACCTATTAACTGCCACCCTTCCCTACACCCTCCTCCTGCCACACAGACCTTCCCATCCCTCTGGTAAATCCTACAATGTACCACTTGTATCTTGTCACCACCAGGACCCCTTTGCCTGACTGGGGCCCATCCCTGTCACAGCAGTGTCAGCTGCTGACACAGTCACCATTTTGGGGAGGTCACAAACAAGCATAGCTGGGCGTGGTGGCACATGCCTTTAATCCTAGAATATCCTCTTCTGACCTCTGTGGGCATTGCACACATGTGGTACACATGCACCCATACACTTAAAAAGTTTTTTTAAAAAATGATCATTGTCAGCAAGGTGTGGTGGCACACGCCTGTGATCTCGGCACTTGGGAGGTAGAGGCAGGAGGATCAGGAGTTCCAAGTTCAGTCTCAGTTACCCAGTGAGTTTGAGGCCAGCTTGGGCTGCATGAGACCCTTTCTTAAAAAAAACAAACAAACACCCAAAAGAAGATCTCGGTGTTGGAGAGAAAGAGGAGAACCAGGCACAGCTGGTGGAAGGACAAGTACCATCATTAGACTCTGGTTCCCCAGGGCAGAACGTTGATCTCTTTGTTCACCCCTGTGTCCCAGTGCTCGGAATTCAGTGGGGTGGGGTACTCAATGAACGCGTCTGGAGCAGATGGAGGCAATTCGGAGATAGAGATCAGGAACCACAAGATTTTCACATTCTTTGGTTTAATTATTCCACACCCCAAGGAAACCCTTCACCATTAAGACTTGTTATAAGGTTGTCCCTCAGAAAACTGGAGACCACTGAAATGTCTTCAGGCTGGTTGCCCATTTAACTCTGGCATATTTGCAATGGGAAATACGATGTAATTCATAAAAGTAACACATATGAAGCATATTGAGCACAGAGGGTCATGCTATTGATAAATATTAAATGAAAAAAAACTATATACAGTATCATCTTGATTTTTATTTAAAATATTTATCAGTAGTGGGAAGTTTTTGTATTTTGAATGTATTTCTTTGTTTTCTCTTTATTTTCCAGTTTTTCAACAAAGACTATGTATTTAGTAGTCAGAAAAAAGGAAAGCTTTAAAACAGAAAGTGTGGTTAATGCCATACATGAGGGAAGCCAGAAGGGTAATAACTCATGTTGGTATTTTTCCCATTAATTCTTTGTAGAGGCCCATCCTCTTATGAAACTGGCCTGGCTTTATTTAGACAACAGTAAAGATGAGACACCCAGCTGTCGGAGACTTCTGTTGTTTAAGTTCTTAGCGTCTGCTTTCCCATGACCTGGAAAAATCTTAAAATACTGGCTCTTCTGAAAAAAACATCCACAGGTCCTTCAACTGGAATTGATTTCTCTTGTGGCTCCTGGGTCTGTAAAAGGCATTAGGGTGTGACATGGTAATGACCTTCATTCTTAACTCAGTGGAGAATTTCCCTATGGCTGGCTCAGGATTTCCAAGAGGAAGGTAATTAAGTGACCCAGCACAATTGCATGGGTTCCTGTGGGTCCTGCTCTGGGCTTATCTTGATTAAAAGGAAGTAGATGTCTCATTGGTCCAAATTTAGAGTCCAGAAAAGAGCCAGATGTGTGAGACCGTGACATTAACCCCTGTGGCTTGCCCTGTTCCCCATTGGTGGATATCTGGATTTGCCCATCCTGACTGAAAGCACAGAGGACTTCAGTTTCCATTTCCTAGGAAATCTGTCCTAGCCTGAGTCCATAGAGAAGCTCAGTTTCTTGCTATGGTGAAAAGAGCCTGGGCATATCCCTTCTAGAATGTTTATGACTTCTGTAGAAGTTACCAACCTCCTCTGATTGAATCTATGACCCTGAGTCTGGTAGCCAGGGCCCTCCCTGATCCTTCCAGCTCTCCTCTCCCATGCTCCATCCCACTGCATGAGAAAGTAGCACTAGAGGAAGCAGAGCTCTTGGTGGATGCAGATATGGTGTCTGCATGGTGGCATCAGGAGCTAAGCCCCCACACAGAGGAGTCTGTGTACAAGCGGCAGAGGTCTGGCTTGAACCTCAGTGGCCTTCTTCCTAGCCATGTGACCTTGGACAAGTCCTCTTCTATCTCTTTGCCCAGCCATCTCATCTGCTGAGGGAGTGGTATTAATGCTAGTAATACCATTGGTAAGGCCTGTGAGAGCCACTCATTAATTGGTGTGTGGGAAGCACAAAGTATAAGGCCTGCTGCAGACTGGTCTTTACTGTACTTTAATTCTTCTTTTTTCTCATTCACTTGGAAAAATGTCAATGAGCTGACTAGGTGCTGGACGCTGTGCCAGGAGCCGGGAGTTCAGGAGATAATGCACAGACCCTATCTTGATCCCACAAAACCTAGAATTTAGCGAGGAGACTCCAACAGGAACTGATCAGTGGGACAGGCTCGGGGAACCCGTATGAGCACCCCTGGCCTCCTCCCCTCTACAAACATACCACTGGACACGTGAAGCCTTCTCTGACACCCAAAGAAAACCATGAGCTTTGCTGGGTTGGCATGGTGCTCTGCTGAAGCTGTCTGCCCCAGCTTCCCTTTGCTCCCAGGTAGTCATTTGTCTTGAAAGAGACTGAGAGCTCCTTGAGGGCAGCTTATCAGCATTCAATTTATTTCCAGGCCCCAGTGTTCATCAGAGGCAGGCGCACTGGATATTTTTAAGAAATATTGTTGACTGACAGACTAACAGGGCATCTGACATCACAGAGGACACTGCTGCATTAACATTGAGATGAAGGGAGGAGGAACACGTCTCCCTTTCCACCATGATTGTTTTACGAAACCATGAAATTTCTCTGCAGATGGCTGGGTCCCTCCTGCTAATTCCATCTGTAGCCATGAGGAAGGCTGTTTCCTCAGTCACAGAGAAAGTGCTCGCCTGAGCGGCCTGTCCTTAACATGGCTTTCAGATTGCAACTTCGTCAGGAATGTCCTGGAAGAGTGAGGCCCTTGTCCTGGTGCTGGCTGAGGGCCATTCCATTTGCTTTTCATTGTGTGGGAGACTTTTTAATGGGAAGTGGAGTTCCCAAGGCTAGGGTTGCAACAGAAATAAGTGGCTGTAAGGTCACATGTGTTGTGGGGAGTGGAGCATGGAGATTTGATTTTTAGTTCCCTCATTTACTTGTTGGGTGAATCAGGGATGATTCTGTCTCACCTCTGGACCTTATCCAAGGAATAGTGACTGCAGGAAGGCGAGCCAGGGTGGCTGCTGACTAATCTTGAAGGTTCCTTCCGGGTCTGATATGTTCTCTCTAGTTCCTTCATCCTATCGGACTGAAGGAAAGCTGGCTGACTCGCAGTTGCTGGAAAGTGATGTGGATAGAGTTCTGGGAGAGGAGTTCAGTCCTCTGATCCCACAAAACCTAGAATTTAGCGAGGAGACTCCAACAGGAACTGATCAGTGGGACATGGCTCGGGGAACCCGTATGAGCACCCCTGGCCTCCTCCCCTCTACAAACATACCACTGGACATGTGAAGCCTTCTCTGACGCCCAAAGAAAACCATGAGCTTTGCTGGGTTGGCATGGTGCTCTGTTGAAGCTGTCTGCCCCAGCTTCCCTTTGCTCCCAGGTAGTCATTTGTCTTGAAAGAGACTGAGAGCTCCTTGAGGGCAGCTTATCAGCATTCAATTTATTTCCAGGCCCCAGTGTTCATCAGAGGCAGGCGCACTGGATATTTTTAAGAAATATTGTTGACTGACAGACTAACAGGGCATCTGACATCACAGAGGACACTGCTGCATTAACATTGAGATGAAGGGAGGAGGAACACGTCTCCCTTTCCACCATGATTGTTTTACGAAACCATGAAATTTCTCTGCAGATGGCTGGGTCCCTCCTGCTAATTCCATCTGTAGCCATGAGGAAGGCTGTTTCCTCAGTCACAGAGAAAGTGCTCGCCTGAGCGGCCTGTCCTTAACATGGCTTTCAGATTGCAACTTCGTCAGGAATGTCCTGGAAGAGTGAGGCCCTTGTCCTGGTGCTGGCTGAGGGCCATTCCATTTGCTTTTCATTGTGTGGGAGACTTTTTAATGGGAAGTGGAGTTCCCAAGGCTAGGGTTGCAACAGAAATAAGTGGCTGTAAGGTCACATGTGTTGTGGGGAGTGGAGCATGGAGATTTGATTTTTAGTTCCCTCATTTACTTGTTGGGTGAATCAGGGATGATTCTGTCTCACCTCTGGACCTTATCCAAGGAATAGTGACTGCAGGAAGGCGAGCCAGGGTGGCTGCTGACTAATCTTGAAGGTTCCTTCCGGGTCTGATATGTTCTCTCTAGTTCCTTCATCCTATCGGACTGAAGGAAAGCTGGCTGACTCGCAGTTGCTGGAAAGTGATGTGGATAGAGTTCTGGGAGAGGAGTTCAGTCCTC
>NW_008349356.1:56413-58488 GCF_000622305.1 Nannospalax galili
ATTCCGAGCACCCACATGGTGGCTACGAACCATCCTTAACTCCAGTTCCAGGGGAATCCGAAGCCCTCTTCTGACCTCTGTGGCACTGCACAACACAGGTGCACTCACATACATGCAGACAATACACTCGTACACATAAAATTTTAAAATATTTTTTTTATTTTCTTCATATTATTTACAATTTACACTTCTGTTGTTCAACTATTGTATTTTAACTTTCATCTTACCAGAAAAGGCTTCCCTTACCTTTCTATACCTACAAGTCGTCTTTTCTACTCTCTGCATCTGTGAGTTTCCCTATTGCCTCTCACACTCCCAACCCACATGCCCCTCTCTCACTCACGTTTATGCTCTCTCTGGCTTTTCCCAGTCCTTCCTCATTTCAATATTTAAATATTGATACCTTTAGCTCTAAAAATCTATACACTACACTTTTCCCAACTTGTACCCCAATACTGCTGCCTCAGAACTGTATTGAGGACACAAGTGTCGTGCACAGGTGTCTTTTACTGTGATTAATCTTTTTTTGGTCTGAGACAGGGTCTCCCTGTAGCCCCAGCTAGCTTGGGTACTCACTATGTAGACCAGGCTGGCCTCGTGCGCCACCACACCCGGCCTACTGTGATTAATCTTAATGTCAGCTTGACAGGAGATAAAGAGATCTCCATAGTGAAAACAGAAGGATGACAAAGAAAGTGAAAGTTTGAGCACACTCCTTGTAGACCCGGCCTGGTAAAGAAGGAGAGCAGAGCAGAAAGAGAATAAAGAATTGGGATTTTGTTTGTTTGTTTGTTTGTTGTTGTTGTTGTTGTTGTTTTTGGTCTTTTTGAGACGGTCTCCCTGTAGCCCTAGCTGGCCTGGATTTGCTATGGAGACCAGGCTGGCCTTGAACTCACAGAGATCCGCCTGCCTCTGCTGGACTAAAGGCGTGTGCCACCAGGCCCGCCGAGAATAAAGAATTGTTAAAATGTGCTGATGAAAGCTATCAAGAAAGTCTTATGATTTTTGTCTTATCATCTACCTTGTGGTATGACTGCCAGTGTCCCCAGATTCCCCCTTTCCTCAGGACTTTTCCAGGCACCTATCTGTGAGCACTGTGGTGTGGGCTTTCAAGGAAAGCCTTGCTCTCCTTGTCAGTCAAGTACATGTGCAACTGTAGACAGTCCATATTTCCCATTTCCCTTTGGGGTTTTCCTGGTCACTGATCTGTGAGTTCATAGTAGAGAGTCTCTTCCTCACATGGGGCACCACAGGGCAGCATTACTACACTGACATTATAATTACCTGAACAAACAGCCTGCATCTTAAACTTATTTTTTTAAGAGTGGGCCTGAACTCGAAGGACACTCATTCCCCTAGAGATCTCTTGGAACCCTCTGTCTCCTGGAACTGTGCTGATGGAACTGTCTCTGGTACTCTGTTTCTGGAACTATGTCCTTGAGCCTGGCTTCCCCCATGATTTTACTCAAAATAGTTTCTCCAGGTTCAGTTGGGGAAGTACAAGCTTGGCTCCACCTTCATCTTAACAGACTATTCAGCCTTTTCATCCCTAGTTCTAGAATATTTCATTCCCTCAAAGTCCCCCTTCCTTCCCAATCCCTACCGTGTCCAATGTAGGTGGGTAAATTTGCTTTCAGAGCTTTGATATGAATTTCAAGCGTAACCACATTCATTATCTTTTTGGATGGCATATCAAATTGAGATTCCCAGGAAAAGAGATCAGGTGCCCAGATCACAAGACACAAGTGTACATGGTTTCACTAAGGTTAATTAAAAGTCATTAGATCAGACTATGTCCATTTTATAAGTCATTCCCATATTTTATCATAGCAACAGAAAGCAAACCACAGCACTTACTGAAAAGGGAAGCTGGGACTGCTATTAAGTCCTAGGGGGAGCTATAGCCATCTGCCTCTAAATAGCAGCAAGAAAGGACATTCCTACTGAAGATCCTCTAGGAGAAGTCACAGGCCACTGTGTATTAATGAAGAGAAAAATTCACCAAGAAGATATAATTGTGATTATTTCTATACTAAAAGGCCATATAGGTCCTGATGCAATAGAGGAGATTTCCA
>NW_008349356.1:58746-59656 GCF_000622305.1 Nannospalax galili
AGAAATAAACAGAAAGAGAAACCCGAGAAACCACGCGAATATTTGCAGATTGAACCATACTTAAAAAAATAAACAGCAGATCACTGAGGAAAATCATAGAGGAAAGTAAAAGAATCTGGAATCAAAGAAAGTATCAAAATAGCACCTATCTGATCTTCTGGGCTACATGGAAGGCAGTCCTAAGAAGAAAGTTTATAGCTGTAAGTGCTCACATCACAGAACCTGAGAGAGCTCAAACAAATAAGCTAATGATACACTTCAAGGTTCTAGATAAACAAGAAGCAGACTCAAACCCAGAAGACTGCAAGAAATAATAAATACTGGGACAGAAGCTAATGGGTAGAGACCAAAAGAACAATACATAGAATCAATCAAGATTTGGTCCTTTGAAAATACTAACAAGATTAACAACCCCATAGCAATACTAACAAAAAGAAAGAGAAGACTCAAATGAAGAAATTAGAGATAAAAGGGAGCTGTTACAACAGACACCAATGAAATCCAGATCAGGAGGGAATGCCTTGGGAACTTACATTCCAAAAAGTTGGAAAACCTAAAAGAAATGGACAGATTTCTAAACTCATATGACCTGCGAAAATTAAATCCAGAAGACAGAAACAATTTAAACAGACTCATAACTGAAACAATAATTAAAAGTCTCTACAAAGAAAAGCTCAGGACTAGAGAGATTCACTGCTGAATTCTACCCAACTTCTAGGGAAGATCTATCACCAATACTTCTCTAATAAAATTGAACAGGAAGGAATACTACCAAACTCTTTCTATAAAACCAGTATTACCCTGTAACCCAAATCATATAAAGACAGAGACAGTCAGACAGACAGAGATACACACACATAAATCAAAGCTACAGACCAATTTCCCTGATAAATAGAGATGCAAAAATTCT
>NW_008349356.1:59900-61044 GCF_000622305.1 Nannospalax galili
GAACATTAAACATAGTAGTCAGGAAGCGAAAGGCCCCAACAATGACTACTTTAAGTCACTGAAAAAAGTAATTGAAGAAGACACCAGGCAATGGAAAGACTGTCCATGCTCCTGGATCGACAGAATTAACATTATAAAAAATGCCTATATTACCAAAAGCAATCTATAAATTCGATGCAACCGCCATCAAAATTCCCATTACATTCTTCACAGAACTGAAAAGAACAATCCTAAAATATACATGGAAACACAAAAGATCACAGATAGCCTGTTCTAGTTAGCTTTCTGTTGCTGTGATAAACAACATGACCAAAAGCAACTCAGGGAGGAAAGGGTTTATTTCAATTTCAGGCTACAATCCATCATCCAGGGAAGCCAGGCAGGAATCGAGGCAGGAACTGAAGCAGAAAGCCTGGTCTCTGCTGCAAGACCTGGCCTTCTATGCCCAACACAGCTGGGTGGACAAGACTTAAGCCAAAGCTATATGACCTGAACATGAGCCTCACTAGCATGACCCCTGATTTCATGTTTGTATTTGGGTCAGGCTTTGCAGGAAAGGGTTAGCATGATGGAAGTGGATATCCTTCCAGTCACAGTGGGACTGTGCTGGCCACAGTATTTTCCTGTTAGCATCCCCTGAATTTACATGCAACATACCTGTCACTTCATAAAACGCTGTCATTTTCATGATGATGATGGAATGGTGAGTTTTCTCAAATGATTTTTTTTGTCATTCATCCAAAGTCACTCTGGTGAGCTGGGGAGATGGCTGTCAGCAAAGTGCCTGTTCCCCAGGCATGAGGAGCTGAGTGTGGATTCCTAGTACCCATGTAAAAAGCTGGGTATGGTAACAGGTGCCTACGAACCCAATGCTTAGGAGGTAGAATGAGGCTCCTGGGGCTCACTGGCTGGCCAGTCTAACTGAGTCAGTGAGCTCCAGGTTCAGTGAGAGACCTGATCTCAGAAAAATAAGGTGAACAGGTGCACACACATGTGCACTCCACACACACGACCATGTGTACACACACACACACACACACACACACACACACACAATAAGGTGGAGAACAATAGAGGAAGACACCTGACACCAACCTCTGGCCTCCACAAGCATGCACACACATATCTACATGTGCTAGTGTAC
>NW_008349356.1:61895-63689 GCF_000622305.1 Nannospalax galili
CCTTTACTCACTCCAGAGAGGGGATTGATGACAGACCAAAATAAGGACACCACCAAAGTCCAATGTGGCAAAACAGCAAGTTATATTGGGGTTACTTACAAGAATATGGGTGAAAGGTTACTTACAGGAGCAGAAATTACTCAGAGACAGCTTTATCACAAAGAGCCCATCTCAGCATGGGTGACACCTTTTGAAAGCAGGAAACCTGGTTGGAATGCACTGTACAGCCTGCAGGCAGCTCAACAGGTTGGAGAGACTTCCAGGCAGCTTGGCTGATCTCTACCTCTTTAGACAGTGCAGCTGGTCTCTGCCTCTTACAGTGTCTTGTAACAGTCCTTAGGGCTTACATATGCTTGAGGAGAGAGGGTCCTAGAGAATCAAGTCAGTTTCACGGACTTCCCGAAGCTATTGAGTTTTTTACTTTCTGAGTTTAAGGAGTTTCCCTGAAGGATGGAATGTTTCATCTTCCCTCAGAGCATCCTGTGTCTTAACCTGCTTCCTTTCAATTGGTTGGTGTGATAGCAGAGAAAATTGCTAGGTAACCCTCCACCCAAGCCAGAGATTCTTTTCGTTGACCAGAATGAGTTTTTCCTTAATAGGCCTTTATTGCTATCCTAACAATTGTTCCCCAGTTCTGGAGAAGCAGGTTATTTGTCAATTTCCTCATGTGTGGACCAGTGACCAGTAGTTTTAGCATCACTTGGGAAGGTCTTAGACATCAACATCCTTGGATCCACCCTAGATGGACTGAGGCAGCATATGTGTTCTAACAAGATTTCCAGATGATGGGCATTCACTACAAATTGTGAGGGATGCTGTCAAAGTCTGGATGCAAAGAGAGAGCCCCTTCCCTCCAGCCCTGATGCTGATGTCCTTCACTCGAGAGTACCTTGATTTTTTTTTTTTTCCATAGGATTGTGAAAGAAGAGGAAGTTCAACAGAGGTAATGCCCCCATCCAGGACCAGAACCCACAGGCTCTTAGGGTAGCTAGCTGCTGTGTGTGATGCAGTGAAATGAAAACGACAGCCCAAAGGTCATCAAAATCCCCACCAGGCATCCTTAACCCAACAAGAAGTTCTTTCTGTTCCAGTTCTGTATGTCCTCCACCCCCACCCCAGCAGTCTTCGCCCACACTCGTTGCTTTGACAACTTCCCAAATGTCAACTAGTGCATGGAAGCCCTTTGCCCTGAACAGTCAGAGAGGAACAAAGAGATCCCAGGAGAGTTTGGTATCAGAAAAAACTCCTGATGTTCCTGGGGAGGTGGCTGTGCTGCTGCAACCCCAACGTTGTACCGGAAAAGGGGGGAGGGAGTATCCACAGACCTGAATTATATGGCTCTGCATGCAGAAAGATGCATTCTGTTAAGGGAAAAATATCAAACCGAATGTGTCTAGTTCTCAGCAGTGATAGCAGGAGAAAAACCTTGGGAAGGCACAAAAGGCTGTGGAAACGATTCAAAGAGAATAAAGAATCTTCGGGACAAATTGGCCCATTCTTTTTTGCCGCCAGACCCTGTATTCCCTGGAGAGTATTGAAACAATACCAGCGCCTGGCTCTCATGATGGAACTGGAAAACATCCTACCTTTTTTAATGACTTGGTGAAGTTGTTGTCTCAACAGGAAATTCTAGCCATTGTCACACATTCTTCTTGTTTATTAATAGTAATAATAGCTCTTTGCATCACCGTCGCCTGCAGACCTTTACAAAGCTTTTCCACACAAAGTGGGGTTTTCCTGACAACACTTCGAGTCAAGCAGGGTGAGCAATCATGGATGTGCCCATTTCATATG
>NW_008349356.1:64391-67276 GCF_000622305.1 Nannospalax galili
CAGCTCAAATGCAATGCCTCTGTCTACCTTTCAGACGCACAGTAAGAAACAGCCATGTTGAGTGTGCCTCTGCCATCCCCTGGGCCTCTGAAATGCCCAGCATGTAGCTCCATGTATGCTGGGAATTAGCTAGATTGGGAGTTACTTTGGAGGAGAAATAGCATTTTATTCCTCTTTAAATCCTCTAAGCTCAGAACCTTACAGCTGACACAAATTCACTGAGTTAGCCTAATTTCCACTTGCTAGTTTGAGCTTCAGGATTTCTTTTGAGCCAGATATCCCTTTAGTGTCACAGTTTAGATAACAGGAAAGTGCTAAAGGGGAACTGTCTCTCAGATAAGGCACAGGTGAATGAGTTATTGTAGTGTAAACAAAAGTTCCAGGAAAGAAACACACTGCAAATTCTGATGTAATTGATTAGACCTTCAGTGTTTGTGCAGAGGTTAGGATGTTGCAGGTACAGAGCCTAATTACAATTCGTCTTGCGCTATCTTTAGCCTCTTTAATAGCCATTCCTTGCTCACTTCTGTGTCTGACCTAACATCCTTGTGACTAATAGGTGAATCCTTTTGGAAAGTATTAACAGACCACTAGTGTTAATGGAAATTCTGGGGAGTCCCACCAGAATCACTACATGTTACTCAGAAAATCAGGGTCCCCTCTTGGGGTTCTTAGTCTTGTTAGTACAGAATTTAAGAATGGACTCAAAAGGAAGCTCACGGACAAGGAAGAAAATGAAGAGAAAGAGAAAAGGCCATGCCGTTTCTGTGACACATGGAAGTCAGCCACATGGTGGACAGCAGACACATGGCTGGGTGGGGGTGGGGCGCTGGAGAAAATGAAAAGCCCAAAGTGCCAAAGAAAGCGTTCTTAGACTCTGACCAGTATCCGAAAGAAAAAGACAAGTGAGAAGAAGAGAAAGTTGTCCTTTTCTGAGTCAGAACTCAGAAAGATGGGCAAACCCAACAGAATCTCCCGGTGGCTCAGGAACGACTGAGCTGAGGGCAGAGATTCTGGGAAGGAAAAGTACACAGTCTCGTTAGAGGGATAATTATTTCTCCCATCAGGTTATCATGGCTTAAGGTGGTCCTGAGGGGGGGGGGGTCCCTTGTCCAGGTGACTGACCCACTCAACTGGACTAATTCTTAGGTAGTATTTTTTGTTTCATTTATATTAATTGCTATTTTAAAGAACGAAATGTCCTGTACTTAGAAAAACCTACATCATATATAAATATTCAAACAATGAAAAACATAATTCAAAATTTAGATTTCCCAGTAAGATAAGTCTTTTGTGGAATCACATGTGGACACTGCCAATTTAAAAACTGATTTGGAGTTGAAAAAGGTGTTATAGCTTGAGAGGTCACTCAAAGGACTTGCATAAAGTATGCATATATATGGACTCTATGGTTTTTACTACCCTTTCTTGTTCTCCTTTCTAAATGTTATCGTATACCCACGGGTGCATTTATTTACATAATACATGTATATATGATAAGCTAGGATCTGCATATGACAGAGACTATGCCATTTCTTTTTCTTCCTGCGATTAGGTGACCTCACTTAATAGCAAACATTCTTGGCACATCCATTTTCCTGAGAATTTTGTGATTTCATTTTTCTTTAGAGTTGAATAATAGTCCATTTATATATGGACCAGATTTTCATTTTTCATTGATCTGTTGATGGACAACGAGCTTGGTTCTATTTCATTGTGTAGTAACTAGAACAGCAATAAACATGGGTGTGCAAATATCTCTATGGTAAAGTATGGAGTTTTCTGGGTTTATGCCAAGGGGTGAAATAACTGCATCAAATGGTAATTCTACTTTTTAAAATTTTTGAGGAACCTCCAAATTTATTTCCATAATGGCTGTATTAATTTCTACTCCCGCCAGCAGTGAATAGCGGTCCCCCTTATCCACATTCTCTTCAGGATTTGTTCTCAGATTTCCTCATCAGTTGGGATCTCAAAGTAGTTTCCCTGGTGACTAGGGATACTGGACACTTTAAAAAATAGTTACTGGCCATTTGTTTTCCTTTTCTAAAAAAAACTCTATTCAATTCATTATCCCATTTGTTGATTGGTAGTTTTATTTCCCTGGTATTTATTTTCTGCAGTAGATTTTTGTAGATTCTGGATATTAGCCCCATGTCTGAGGTATAGCTGGTAAAGGTCCTTCTTCCATTCTGTGAACTGTCTGTGTGCTCTGCCAATAGTGTCCTTTGCTGTGCAGAAACTTTGTAATCTCATGTAGTCCCATTTGTTGATCTTTGGGGTTAGATCTCGTGCTAGTGATTTTGCCTGCCCCAAAGTCGTGAACAGGATTCCCTGTGTTTGTGTCTAGAATCTTCAGCATTTCAGGTTTTAAATTAAGGTCTTTTATCCATTTTGAATTGATTTTTGTACAAGGCGAGAGCTGTGAATCTAATTTCATTCTTCTTCCAGCACCATTTGTTGACTAGGCCATCTTTTTTCCAGTGTGTTTTGCTTCCTTTGTCAAGAATTATGTGGGCATAGCTTTGTTGGTTTATTTCCAGATCCTCTGTCTTCTTCTGATCCATTGGTCTACCTGTCTAGTTTTGTCCCAGTACCAGGTTGTCTTTGTCACTATAGCTCCATAGTATAATGTGGGGTTGGGTATTGTGATGCCTATGTTCTTACTCCTTAGGACTGCTTTGGGTATTCATGGTCTTTTGTGGTTCCATGTTGATTCTTGGATTGTTTTTATAGATCAGTGAAATATAACATTGGAATCTTGATATGTATTGCATTAAATATATAGATTAATTTTGGCAGCATAACCATTTTCACAATATTAATTCTGCCCACTCCAGGAACATGGATGGTCTTTCCGTTGCCTCGTATCTCCTTTGATTTCC
>NW_008349356.1:68030-69934 GCF_000622305.1 Nannospalax galili
TACATTTATTGATCCACATGTGCTGAGCCAGCCTTGTCTTCATCTCAGTAAGAAGCCCACTTGGTCATAATGTATGATCTTTTAAAGTTTTTATTTATTTTTATTTTATGTGTATGTGTGTATTGCCTGCATGTAGGTAAGTGCACCCGTGTTGTGCAATGCCTGCAGAGGTCAGAAGAGGCTGTCAGATTCCCTGGGACTGGAGTTATGGACAGTTGTTAGCTGGCATGTGGGTGCTGGGATTTGAACCCGGGTCTTCTGCAAGAACAACCAGTGTTCTTAACTGCTGAGCCATCTCTCCAGCCCCATAATGTATGATCTTTTTAATGTGTTCTTGAATTTGCTTTACAAGTAGTTTGTTGAGAATTTTTGTATCTGTGTTCATCAAAGAAATTGGTCTGTAGTTTCCCTTTTTTGTTGTTATATCTTTACCTGGTTTTGGTATCAGAAGAATATTGGCTTCATAGAATGAATTTGGTATTGTCCCTTCACTTTCTTTTTGTGGAAAAAGTTAAGAAAAATCGGTATGAGATCTTCCTTGAAAGTCTGAATGAATTTAGTGATGAATCTGTCTCATCTTAGACTTTTCTTTGAGGGGAGACTTTTATTATAGTTTGTATCCCCTTGTTTGTAATGAGTCTGCTTAAGTTATTTATATCACCTGGTTTTAATTTTGGTAGATGCTATGCATTTAGAAATTCTCCAACTGGATTGACTCTGAAGGGAGGAGACAGTGACATGTCTCCACCCAGAGGGAGAGTCTACTCTTTACTGCAGCACAAGCGTCCATCAACCCAAAGGCTCAGAATGTCCTCAAGCAGCATCTGAGGCCACAGCAGAGAGTCCCCTGCTTTGTGACCCTCCTACCTGAAGTTTCCAGCGGTGTATTTGATAAGTGCCTTCACTTAGGACTTTATTCTGTTCCTATAAAACTTCACCAAACTTATCACATTGGAATGTAGAATTTTGGGCAGCCTAAATCTGCATTCCAAGGCTATAGTCACTCATATTTGAATCCAGAATAAACTATCTTGTATCCCCTTTGAGGTGAGAGTTATGGTTATTTTTTAAGATTTATTTTTGTTTATATGCATGTGTGTGTCTATATGGGGGTATAAGCACTATGTGCAGGTGCCCTTGGAGGCCAGAAGATGGTGTTGGATCCCATGGAGTTGTAGTTACAGGTAGTTGTGAGCTACCCGACATGGGTACTAGGAACCAAACTCGGGTCCTCTGAAAGAGCAGCAAGCACTCTTACAGACTGAGCCATCATTCCAGCCCTGAGAGTTGTTTTTGAATCAACACTAGCCAGCCATTCTAAAGGACAGGAATAAGCTTGTCTTATTAATTGATCTTGGATTGTGTTTCTCTTTGCCTCCCAGTTATAGCCATTAATGTCAAGCTCCTTTTGTGGTGGTACTGGGGAATTGAACCCAAGGCCTCACACATGAAAGGTAAGTAAGTACCTTACCGCTGACCTATGTCCTCAGCTCTCTTCACCTTTGATTTCATTGCATGGTCTCACTAAGTTGCCCAGACTGACCTTGAACTCATTCTATAACCCAGGCAGAATTTGGAACTTGCAGTCTTCTGCTTTAGCCTCTTGAGTAATTAGGATTGCATGCCAGTACCACTAGGCCTGTTGAGAACTTCCTTTATCAGTATTCTTCAGGGCTTGACTGGGTCTAGCTTACCTGGTCTTCTGGGTTTTCTTTGGTATGAAGAAAATTTTCCCCAGCTCCTTCACAAATTCAGAATGGATATTCAGTAGTTATCAACCTACACTGTACATTGGAGTCACTTGGAAACTTTAAAAAATACTGGTATGAAATTTTCTTGGAGTACCCCAAAATCTTTCATTGGATACTGAGCTGTGTGCACACAGGGCGAAGCTCCAGGAAGCA
>NW_008349356.1:71346-72444 GCF_000622305.1 Nannospalax galili
AAAAAAGAATGAGCCAGTGGAGCCTGATGGCTCACAGAGCTACCTCATACAAACGGGAGTGAATTATGCAATGTAAAAGAAGTGAGCCACAAAATACTTCATATACTGTCCTTCTACTTACCGAGCACAGTAAGGCTGAACTAAGGTAGAAGAAATCAGAGCAGGAGCTGCACTGACCCCCGAAGTCTGAGGATGGGATCACTTGGAACTTGCTGAGGGATGGAAATGCCTCATATCTTGTACTTTTGTTAAACACACCAAGATGCCCACTTGAAACCAACCCATTTACCTCAATCTTTAAAGAGAAGGTTAACATCTGTTGTGGTGGCAGAATCTGTAATTTCAGCACCTGAGAGGATGAGACAGGAGGTTTACCATGAATTTAAAACCACCTGGGCTAAATACTGAGTTCAAGGCCAGCCTGAGGCACTTACAGAGTAGTATTCTGGTTCAAAAAAATGGAGGAGGGAGATGGGGGGGTTGTTTGTGCCTGTCGTGGTGGTTTGAATAAGAATGTCCCCCATAGGATCCAAGTATTTGAATACTCGACCCAGTTGGTGGCACTGATTTGCAAAGGTCATAGACTCCCTAGGAGATATGACCTTGATGAAGTGCGGCAGTGGGGGTGGGCTTTGAGAGTTGAGAACCACACCACAGTTCCAGTATTCTACTCTTTCTGCTTGCTGTGCCTACTTCAGGATGTGAGCGCTCAGCTTTCTGCTCTGGCTGCCTCTGCCACCCTGCCTCCCCATCTTGATGAACTTCTATCCCTCTAGAGCTACAAGCCAAATAAACTTTTCCTCTTGTAAGTTGTCTTGGTCTTGGTGTTTATTACAGCAACAGAAAAGTAGCCAATATCCCTGGGTTTCTGAATCTAATGGCTTCGGATGTAGGCTTTGGGATTTTTTTTTTTTTAATGAGCTCCCATACCCAGGTGAAGGATCACTGATACAGTTATTAATCAAGCAGCAGCATCCTTCATCACTCCCAGTTTGTCATGTAGATGCTTCTTAAATGTATGAATTTACTCTCTTCTTTGATGCTGGGGATTAATCAACTGGCTAATTGGCATGCACTGAGATGCTAAAAGCTAAAAGG
>NW_008349356.1:74498-78138 GCF_000622305.1 Nannospalax galili
TTTTTATTTTATGTGTGTGAGTGTATTGCCTGCATGTATGTAAGTGCACCTGTGTCATACAATGCCTATGGAGGTCAGAAGAAGTCATAAGAGCCTCTGGAACTGGAGTCACAGATGGTTGTTGGCCACCATGGAATGCTGGGATTTGAACCTGGACCCTCTGAAAGAGCAGCCAGGGCTCTTAACCACTGAGTCATCTCTCCAATCCCTCCGCTGAATTTCTATGCTACTCTTTAACCCTTTCTCCCCAGAGTAAAGATTTTCCTAAAATCATACTCTAACAGAAGGTTTTCTTCTGATGCTACATTCACAATCCATGTTTGGGATTTTGTGCATCTTAATTAGTATTACACAGATCCTCCAGGTTCATATCTTTTTGCAGCTTGGCCTTTTCCTCCCTGCTCATTGTGGTTTTCAGTCCTGTCTTTAATATGTGAAGATCTAGTTCATGAAGGCATCAGCTCTACAGTGTTCCACCAGAGGACTGATCAAATATTACACACCTGTTCCCCTATGGCTGGCTGGCTGGCTACTTCTTCCTGTCCACCATTGCAAACAGCACATGAGTGCATACTTTCACACATCTCTTTGGAGACATGTGCATGTAGAAACCAACAAATGGAGTTTCTGAGTGCTTTAGTTACAAACTCCTAAGTTGAGCCCTAACCTTGCTGGCTTCAAGAGAACAACTACTCAAGATTCCTCTGATAGGCGGGAGACCAGAGCCAAGGACAGAGGGAAGAAATGGGGACCTAAAGCATACACAGAGTTGGCCCGGGCTGGGGCTTAGCACCTCCTTGCCAATGAAGCTGGGGACACTTGGTTCAGGCACAGAGGGCTACACCATCAGACATGCAGAGGGACTTATCTGCAGTCTTTCTTTGAGGGGCTGTACCGTTGGTGTGGACAATGATGGGGATCCAGGAACAGGGTGGGGCTGAAAAACCAGCCACTTTCTTTCCTTGAATTTCTTCACCTGACCCCTTCCTCAGACTCAGCACACGTCCTTTTGGAAAGATGATTGATTAGAGAATGTAAGTTCAATCCCCCAGCCTCACACAAGGGGAAACCAGGCCTGCAGAGTGGGAAGTGACCCCTTTGGGCTGTACACAAGACAGTGGCAAGAGTGTGACTTCCCTGATTCAGATCTGACACGCTCCTTCTTCCTTACCAGCCCAGTTCAGGCTGGGCTCTCCCAGGTTTCAGTGACTGGCTTTTCTGGCCTACAGTGTTTATGGGGCTCTCAGTAGCCCTGAAAACCCCAATCTCTGAGAGTCCTCTGGGATTTTAAAGATTTATTTTTATTTATGTGTGTATGCGCCTATGTCTGTGTCTGTGTGTCTGTGTGTGAGTATGTGCACATGAGGGCTGTTGCCTTCAGAGGCCAGAAGAGAGTGGTGGATCCACTGGAGCTGCAGTTACAGGCAGTTGTGAGCCACCTGATGTGGGAACTAAGCTTGGTCCTCTGCAAGAGCAGTGCATGCTTTTAACTGTTAAACCTCTCTCCAGCCCCAAGAAAGCCCCCTGTTTTGAGTGTTTTCTTCCTGATTCCCCTAGAAGGTAACAGAAAGTGCTTGAGAGCCACTTCCACCTCTCATGTTCATTCTAGAACTCTCCTTCTCCAGCCTTTAATGGGCAGGTTGGGAACAGATGAGTAGTGTGGATGTACTTGCTACCTTTGCTAAGGTAGTGAGTAGACCTCTCCTCTTAAATCACCTTCCCTCCCTCCTTTTCCCCTCCTTCCCTTTTTCCTTTCCCTTCTTTCCTTCCCTTACTTTATTTTCCTTTATCATTATTATATTTATTTATTTATTTATTTATTATTTTGTTTTTTCCAAGACAGGGTCTCCCTGTAGTCCAGCTGGCCTGGAACTCACTACGTAGACCAGGCTGGCTTTGAACTCACAAAGATCCACCTACCTCTGCCTCCTGAGTGCTGGGACTAAAGACATGAGCCACCATGCCCAGTTTTATTATTTTTATTTTATGTGTATGAGTGTATTGCCTGCATGTGTGTAAGTGCACCTGTGTCATGAAATACCCACAGAGGCCAGAAGAGGGCCAATCCCCTAGAACTGGCATTATAAACAGTTGGTAGCTGCCATGTGGGTGCTGAGAATCAAACCTGGGTCCTCTGGAAGAACAGCAACTGCTCATAACCCTGATCCATCTCTCCAGCCTCAGTTTATTTTCTTTTAATGAAGCTACTACACACCCTTGTTGTGTTGACCTCTATTGCTGGCCTACATACAAGCTCATTATGAGTACCCTTGAATGTAGATCCTTGTGACACAGGAAGAATTTCTCTACAGGAGAAAACAGAGCCCCAATGCTAGGCTCAGCACGAGCTCAAGTGTAGGCACATGCTAACCTTCAAGCCCAGGAGTCACAGATGTAAAAACAGGGAATCATAAAGATTTGGGATTTTCTCCTCTTTTCTGGATGAACTGTTAGAGGGCCCAAGGGAGGTCTCAATGTTATTATTTCCTGTGTCCAGGAAAAAGTAGAGCAGGCTCACACTGCTGCATCTTCTAAGTTGCACAAGTGTCCTGGGAGGGCAGTTGGCAGAATCACACCTTCATTCCTCTAATGATGTGGTCTAGAGGTGATGCATCCAAGGCTCAAGCGAAGCTCCTCACCATGTGTCTAGGACTCATTGGATTGACAGTTTCACTGGAAGAAAATCCATAGTTTTCAATGTGAGACAAGAACTTAGCTCCATCTTTCTGTTCAGAGCCACAATTAAGTGAATGGGCACTAGACAGGAGTTACACAGAGGATAATGATGGTAAACATTCAAGTGACTATTGAATCAATTCAAAATGAACCATCCTACTCTGCTCTCCTGTTCCAGCTCTGAATCCAGGTTAGCAGAGGTTCGCTCCTTCAAGCCTTCCCTGACCCCATGGCCTTCTGGGGGAAGTGGAGTATTTCCTCTTGGCTACAGTTCTCTGCTCCAGACTTGACTTCATGACCACTGTGCCATTCCTGTGACTCTTATCTTGTGTGAAGTGACTTCCAAGTGTAAGGACCTCTCAAAGTACAGGAGCACTGGGCAGCAAAACGATGCAAGTGAATTGGTGGGGTCCAGTTCAAGGGCACAGCAGGGGTCCCAAGGCTGGAGCCAGACTCCAAGCAGTGGCCTCTGAGGGTGCAGGGGAGGCAGCTGCAATGGAGCAGTGACCAGAGGCTGAGGAGTGGAGAGGTTCTTGACTAGTAGGCAGTTCTGAAGGAAGTCTGGGAGCCAGGGAAGTCTGGGGTCCTGACTCCAGTGTTTGAGGTTACTGTGCAAGGTCTTAGAATGGTCTTGAAGGAAGTGGGTGCAGGGTCTGACTGGTGTTAGGATGAGTTCAAGGTCCTTTTTGGTGGTCTGGCTTCTGGGCCAGAGAAGGGGACACTAAAGATGGGTGCCAGGGCCAGGGAGGAAGGGGTTGGGAGTAGAGAGCCAGGTAGGGCATTTTAACAAGCTTGGGGCCTTCATTCCCCGACAGGACTGAATAGTCAAAATACAAAGAAGGAAAAAAAAAAGTATCTTTTGGTTTAATAATTTCCAGAACCTAGAGTTTGGGGACAAAAAGTACTTGACTACTTTTTCTTTTTTTCTTTTCTTTTCCGTTCCTTTCCCTCCCTCCCCCCTCCC
>NW_008349356.1:78272-117977 GCF_000622305.1 Nannospalax galili
TCTCTCTTCTTTCTTCCTTTCTTTCCCTTCTTTTTGCCTTTTTCTCCTTCCTCTTCTTTTTCTCTTCCTCCTTCCCCTTCTCTTCCTTGTTCTTCCTTCCTCATCCTCTTCCTCATCCTCTTCTTCATCCTCTTCCTCATCCTTTTGAGACACTATCTTGCTGTGTAGCTCACGCTGACCTCAGACTCACAATCCTCTTGCCTTAGGCCCTCAAGGGCTAGGTTTACACTGAGTCTGTCTATGCCTGACTTTTTCATAGAGCTTCCTACAGTTGATGGCAAACAACACTTCTCTTTATTCAGAGTAATCCCCATTTCTGCTCCTGCTGAACTGACCCTGTCTGCTATTGTGACCCCAAAGTCATCTAGAAGGCACGTGGAGGGAGTGAGACTCTGTCTTGTCAAGCCATTTGGGCTTCACCCTCTGGGTAAACAGGATCAAGCCATGGCCACTGCAGTCACTTTGAATAAGTGAACCATACCATAGTGGAGGTGAAGTGCCCTGGGTCCTGTTTCGCACAGTGACTCCTACAAGCCTGGGAGCTAAAAGGCCACCTGTGCCGTATGCTTGAAGAAATGATGGACAAAGCTAAGGAGATGCATTGAGAACCTGCTGTGGATAAACATGGCTTCAGGTCTTTCAGGTATGTTATTATGTGTATATTTACGTGTGTACGTAGGACACCCGAGGCCAGTCCACCCTCAATCTCCAAAGTTGTAAATGGAGACTTGGCTGCCATATGATGAAGGGAATGGAGTAGGATCCTCTCAGACCCGTGAGCCCTACCTCCCTACACAGCAGTGATACCCAAGGAGGCTTGGCACAGCTTTTCTAAAGATGGGACCATCACAGTAAGGTCCCTGGAGTAAGGTCCCTCACTTCAGGGACGTCCTGCTCTTCCCAGTGTCCCTCCTTCACCCCAGGCTCCCTGGGTGATGTCAGTTTGAGCATCTGGTAGGCTGACCCAGGTGTCCAGAAAGAAAGAGCCTGTTCTGTCCTGGCTGGGGCCCTTGTTGATGACAGTGGAATGAAGCTGCTGGTTCCCACTAGGGGACGCAAGTGGAGAAGAGCGTGGGCTGTCCAGGTGAGCCTGAGGAAGGAGCCAGCAAGTGCAACGGGCTGCAGGGAACTTGATGAACATGATCAGCTGCAAACTCCTAAAAAACAAACAGAGTTCCATCCAGAGGTTTGAATAACAGACCCTCCACCAGATGGCTTGCAGGAGCCTTGCCAGGGAGAAAAAAACGGCTCCTCCGCCCTGAATTTCCTCTTTGTTCTAGACCCCACTCTCCCTGGATATCAGTGGCACGCTCCCACCCTCTTGTGGGCCAGCCACCCAGATCTTGTGTTCAGGGAGCTTAAGGCGACGTCCAAGGTTAGGATTTGAGGATGGGGAACTGGACAACGCAATAGCTTCCTTGTCCTGGCTTGAATCACCACAAGCTCAAGGAAATGCACAGCTGTTTGCATCTGGGCCTGAACCGTGGGAACAAGGACACTCCCAAGGAGCCCCAGACCCTTGTTGTCCAGAACAGGAAGTCATAAGCAGGGCCACCCTGCATGGGGCAGACCCTCTGGCCACTTCGGGTCTCTCCAATACATCTTTGAGTTTGATCTATTAGAACCTGAATGCCAGCTTGTTGTCATGTTAAACTGAAGACATGCAAATGTGGCCGGTACATCCTGCCAAATTCGGCCTCACGGGGTGCAAAGGTGAGAAATGGTGTAGGATCTAGCCTGCTGGGGATCTGAATCCTTGCAGTGCATCCTGGACAACTTATTTAACCTCTCTGAGCCTCGGTTCCCATTTTGCCGGGTTTCATAGACTGCCTTTTTAGTACATGTGGCACAGTGTCTAGTGTACAACAGGCAGCATGAACACTGATTCCTCCCTCTAGCCTCCCTGCCCAAAGCCTTTGGTGCCAAGATTCTCTCCTGCTCTCCCTAAATGCCTCCAAACATCCAGGATCCAATGTTCTTCCTTCGTACCACACTTCTAGGTACAACCCTTTTCCGGTTTCTCTGAGTAGATTCCCGTGTCTATCATTGTTATTTTAGCTACTTGGTTTGCCAGTAAGCACTTGGACTTGCTAAACAACCACAGATTCTGTTTGGAAGCCAGCAAGGCGAAGTGTAATTACAGTGAGGTTGCATCACGCGCAACGATTTGCCAGCTTGCTTTTAGAATTTTCCTTTCCCTCTGAGGCATAAAGACACCTCAAAACATCTGCACAATCACAAACATATCTATCAACCTGTATAAAGCTTCCAGTGTATTCGCCAGAACAGGCTGGGTTTTGCTGCAGTAATGACTCCACTATGTGAAGTCACAATGCCTTATACCAGCAAATGCGCTGTCCCTAGTAGGTTGCCAGGGTCTCTGTCCACACTGGGCTCCTTTAGGAACTCAGGACTCACCTTGTGGAATGTTGTTGGTCTCTGAAGTGGGGAGATGATGCATCGGGCAGCAGCACTGTATTGTGCCTGCTCATCATTGGCCTAAGCAGAGATCTTAGAACCCCATTTTGTGCTCAGGTGGGAAATAACCAGAAACTCGTGTGAATAGCACTGACCTCAGCCACACAGACCTCAGTGTATTGAACAGTGGAAGGACTGCTGCTACAAGCAGAACCTCGGAACCTTTCACCCTACCAGTCACCACGGGGGCCTTACTGGACATTTAAAAGCAGAATGTGCCCTGGCATTTGTATAGAGGCTCCTTGCTTCAATCTGTTTTAGTGGGCCTCAGCCACCAGTATGCATGGGGCTTGTTTAGTAGTGCACGGTGCTGTGGACACAGTTCTGGGGGCTTTCAAAGGATTTGGAACTCCCACAGCTATTTCTTGTATGTGCTCAGGTTAGTGGTGAATCTACTTCACGTAGACTACTACATTCAATAGCTCACAGTGCTGTTCATCGTCCAAATGTTTTCCCACCTTCTCTTCAGTGTTTCACTTCCAGCCCTGAATTGAAATGTATTGAACATTTGCCTTTTCGTGTGGATTCATGATGATTTATCTACTGATCATTGGCAATAAGAGTTTGTAGTAACTAGTTTGGTTGTACATGCATGTGTGGGGCTGTATATGTGGAAGTCAGAGGGCAACCTCAGGTGTCATCCTCAGGGAACTCTGTCCACTCCTTTCAAGACAGTCTCTCATTGACCTGGAGTTCAAGGCTTCAGTGATTAGCCATTGAACCCCAGGGATCTTCCTGTCTCTACCTACCTAGCTCTGGGATTACAAATTACCACACCTGGCATTTTATGTGGGTTCTGGATTTGAACTCAGGTCTCAAACTTTCAAGGCAAGTACTTTACTGACTGAGCTGTTCCCTCATCTCAATATAATAACTAGTTTTATCCCAAACTCTAAAACCATTTTCCACATAATTTTTCTTCTGTAGTAACCCTCACCACAGCTCCACAGCTGATAACAGCACATTTCCGTTATTTGGAGAGGTTAACTGACTTGTTTGAGGACACAGAAAGCAAATGTCCAAGTTAGGTTTTTGAACCTATTTCCATCTTTGGCTTTTTCATTATCCCAGTGCAACTGGATTTGGACAAAGAGGTCCTGTTTGGAACTCTGCTCTGGAAATCTGTGGAAAACACAAGAGAGAGGATCAGGTCCCAGAGGCTCCTTTCCCCACTGCCACCCACTGCCAGCCAGGACACTGAGCTTTGATGTATCCGGCTCCCACAGGGATGACTTGGGCACATAATGTTTGAGGAGTGGACAGCCAGGAGTTTCTGTTAACGAGGCCTTTATTCATAGATAAACGTTTCCCCAAAGAGCTCCCAGCAGCTGGCCAATGTCACGGCCCTACCCCGGTCTGGCCTCAGGCCACAAATTCTCATTAGTGTGCAGTGTGTGACAGGGTGAGGTATGTATTCACAGAGGAATTGCTCGTGTGTGTGTGTGTGTGTGTGTGTGTGTATGTGTGTGTGTAATATGTATAAGCATGCAAGTCATGTGGTATGTTTGTGCGGGGTCCGTATTTGTTTAGCCCTTCCCTATTGTAGATACTTTTGCAGATAAAAATACAGAATGCCCAATCATATTTGAGTTTCAGCTGAACAACAAATTACTTTTTAGCATAAGTACGCTCTGAGCGTCATACATATCACACTTATGGTAAAGAAAAATACGAGTCTGAAAGCCAAATGGAACCAGGCAAGGTAGGTCAGTGTGCATGTGTGTCATCTTCAGCATCTCAGAGGGTTCCTGAGTGTGTACATTTGTGCTAAATGTCTCTGAGTGTGTACAGGAGTCTGTGTGCTCATGTCCCTGGCTCATAAGAAGCCAGCAGGCAGAGCCACGTGCCCTACCATCCCCAACTCACCTCCCACCAGGCCAACTTCTTGGAGCAAGAGGGACCAGGATGGGCTGTGATGCCAGGCAGGGAGCCTAGACTTTCTCTAGAACTCTGCTTGGCATGCAAGACATTCTGGGGTATTTGTGGTATGAATGCATGTGTGTGTGAATGAGAGAAAAGGGAACACAGGAGGAGGAGGAGGAGGAGGAAGGGGAGGAAGAGGAGGGAGGAGAAGTCTAGGAATGAGGCTGACTCAGTTATTTGGAGAGCCCTTGAGTTTGAGCGGCAGTGTGGCCCTGGGCCAGCTCAGGACAGAGGTGTAGGCTGAAGAGATTCAGAAGGTACGGGTGGGAAGAAAAGGGAGGACCCCCCCCCAACAGAGCATCGATGGTCATATCACTAGAGGACACGGTGAGGGGAATAGGAGGGCAATGACTGGAAAGTGGCTTGGGGACAGCAGTACTTGAGGAACTGGAAAAGGGAATCTGAAAATGTCACAGGGCTGCTGGGGGCTAGATGAAACGTCCACATGCTTGGACTCCCAACAGGGCCAGACAAGGGGTGACATTTGGATCACTGAGCAGGCATCGTCCAATTTGGCCTGGGCATGACATGGCTCTCTGAGCTTCCAGCCATGCTGTGCTAATTCTTGAGTTTCTGAATTACAGGAAAGTGGGTTAAAGATGAGAAGAGGCCAGGGTAACGGGGGTGGGAACAAGGATGCTCGTGCGTGCGTGGGGTAGTTGCTCTATAGTAGCTAGAAGAGAAGCATTAAATATTCTGTCAAGAGGGACAGTCGTATAAGTGCTTCCTGGCTGTCCCTGGGAGCTACAGTGTCTACTCCATGACTGGTTATAGCTCTGAATTAAAACAGTATCTGGAAAATGACATTGCAAAGCAAGTATGAGCACAGGGCTTGGTATATAGTAGTGCTCAGTAAATGTGTTTCTAACCATCTTTTTAGGAAGAAAAGAAAACTCGGAAGGTTCTAGGAAATTCCTCTCCTGAGTACAGCTTTTCTATTTTAAGGAGTCAGATTTCCCTTTGTTGGGAAAACCTATCTTTTCTGCCATTGAATTCCTGGGAATTTCAAAGGCACAGGGCCTAAGAGCTTACTGTAGTTCAGGGGACAGTTGGAGCCTGAGTGAACAATGGTGATCCCAGGGGACAGCTCTGGTTAGGGTCACCCCTCTGCTAACCTCCTCTTCCTTCCAATGTGGCCTTGTCATCTGTTGGGAGTCCTGGACCCCTCATAGGGCTGGCACAGTGAGTGCTGTGTAAATGTTTGCCATGATTATTTTTGTTATTGCTATCCCTGGGCCTGGTGTTTCCTGAAATTGAATGGTTTTGATGACTAAAGTTTAGTTTAGTTTATCTAAGCCTCAGGCTATCGCCTCAGTGGTCCTGGGTTCCCAAGGCAGGAAAGACTAATTCTAACACAATCTCCTTCTGATTCTTTGAAACCCTTGCAGTGCAGGGGAAGGTAGACTTGCTTCAAGAGCTCACTTAGTTTAGATAAACATTTGGCCAGTGGACATACAAACAGTCATTGGGCACCTTTCCCTAGGTTGAGTGTCAGGAGTCTGTATGTGTTTGGTCACTGACTTGGTTACCTGGTGGTTCCCACTGAAATGTCACACAAGCTGGGCTCTCTCTGTTTGGTTCACTGCTGCAAAATCACTGCTGGAAGGGTCTGTGTCACATGGCAAGAGCTTAGGACATATTTCTTGAATGAATAAGTGTCTTATCTGTGACAGGATGCCTGGCATTAAGATGCCAGCGCCAGACACAATTGCTGCTGTCCACAGCTCCATGATCTTGTAGAATGCCCTCATTCCATTCCCATCCCCCCAACATCTACCTGAAATATACAGCAGTAAGCTGTGATTGCAGGAGCCTGGTAGGAGGCTTGGCACTTCCACTGGGAATACAGGGTATCCCAGATGAGGAGGGATATGGTCAGTGATGGGGTGGCTCTCCCCACCAGGGAAAATATGATTGTTGGAACATCAAGCCTTAGGATAATGGCACACAGGCAGATTGGTAGCAGGAAAAAGCCTTGAACTTAAGGGTCAGAAAACACAGGCTGGCCCTGCTGTGCCATCCTTGGGCAGGGTGGTGTCATTCTTACAAGGGTACATTCTAATGTCAAACAGAACTGGTTTGTTGACATCTGTACCACATCTGCAGTATGAGATTATCATAGGACTACTATCTCAGGGTGCTCATGAGGGTTAGGAAAGATATGTGATTTCTTAATACCTATCTTGGCAAATTTGCAAGTAAGTCAGTGAAAGCTAGCTTTGGATTTGGGGATGGCTGTCTTTCTGGTTCTCAGTTTCTTGGGCTGTGTAGTTGGAATAAGAGCCCCTACCTGGGTGTCATAAAGTGTTGGTGTTTGGTTCATTGCTACAGAGGCAGAGAGTATGACACGGATTGGTAACAGAGGTTAAGGGGTTCAGTGTGTCATTCCTATCAACATGGTCTTTGTTGCAGGACACCCCACCAGCTTTGGTTCCCACATCTCTTCTCCCCCACCCAGACCCTCAGTTTTCTCTCTGGTGACTAGTTTCTCCTTCTTGATCTTGACCTCAGAGAGTCATCTGTGTCAAACAGGCCAGCAAAGAAGGGAAGTGGAGAAGGAAATGCAAGTCTTTGGCCTTCAGCCGGTCCTTCCAGAGATCAGTCCTGACTCCAGCCCCTTTGCCAAAGGGCTGGCCCAGCCTTTGAAATAACTATTTCCTGCCCTCCTGGCACGCTCACATCACACAGGCAGGAGGGGCGGTGAGGCCCGGTTCCGGATGCTGTGAACTAGAGTTGCCAGCTTTCTTCTGATGTTGCCTTCTCTTCAGGACCAGCCCTGGGAGATAGGCCTCACTGCAGCTACCCAGACTGTGGTCTACCTTGGACTCACCACAGGCCCAGCTGTCACTGACCACACAGGCTTCTTTCAAGAGTCTTGGCTGGCCCTCAGCACAGCTGAGATGTCCAGGGACTTAGAGTGTCTGAGTGCAAGAGGTTTTAAGATGTTATAGTTCCCCAGCTGGGGTCTCTGGCCCAGGGAAGGGGTCCTCAGACCATATCCAGTTCTTTCAAAGACCTTAAAGCAATGTATCCAGCCCCTGTGTGAGGCTCACAGGCCCCTCAAGGTCTCAGGCATCTCTACTGTTCCTGGTAAGGAAGTCGGCAGTGGCAACCTCCCATTGAGTTTGCTATCTGCCTTGACCACGACCAGGTCCAACGCCCACATCACCTCACTGGTCTTGGGTCCCAAAAGATGGGGTGTTTACAGTCTTTGTTTTGCAGGTGGAGAAACTAAGGTTCAAAGGGCTAGGCATATGCCCAGGGCCACACATCCAGCCGTCTGGATCTGATCTTCCCCACCATGAAGCAATCTCCTAGAAGCTGAGCTGGGGGTCTGGATGCCCCAAGTGAGTAGATACATTCACCATTATTTAGCTTAGTAAGTAAATTCTAGGACTAAAGAACTCCTTCCTTATGAAAGGAATAATAGAAATGTGGTGCGATCCCTGAGGCCCAGCCACCTGTTAAGAGAATAGGCCTAGAGAGGGAGGTCTTGTCCACAGCCATCCTAGGACTTCACAGAAGCTTGCTCATTCTAAGTGCTCTCTTTGCACCTGACTTCAGAGGGCCTGCTGCATCAAGACAAGAGGCAGGGCTGCAGTGGGCCATGGCAAGCCAACAGTACATGCCCACAGGTCTGCCTAGAATGTTCTGTGGATCCCCAAGCCCCGGGAGGCCGCTACCTGGTGAGGGTCAGACCACACATCCCAACTGATTTTCCACCAGTCCCCACCTCCCGGCCACAAGCTGCACAGCACCTCAGCCTTGCCAGACCACAGAGGCATTTGGAGCTGGCAAGGCCAGCAGTGTGCATCTTCAACAAACTTCTCCCTTTGCTGCCTCTGCACCTTTGAATCCCCTTCTGGCACTTTACAGTTTGCAAAGGGCTTCCATATCGGCTGCATCATGTAAATTAAGCTTCAGGGTAGTTCTGAGAGCTGGGTAGCATAACATTTTATAGGAGAGGAATGACTCTTGTGTTCATAGACAGACCTATAATTCTGACACTTGGGGAGCTGGACAGAAGGATTGTAAGTTCAAGTCCAGCCTGGGCTACATAGTGAGTTGAAGGCCATCCCAGGCAATTTATTGAGACCTTGTCTGAAAAAGCTAAAAACAAAAATAAAATTACAACTGAGGAGAAGGTAGTTCTAAAAGGCTAGGTACCAAGTTCACAGCCACTCACTGAAATAAGAAATATTGGAATCAGAAGTAAGAGCTGTTGGGCGTGGTGGCACGCACCTTTAATCCCAGCACGCAGGAGGCAGAAGCAGGTGGAGCTCTGTGAGTTCAAGGCCAGCCTGGTCTACATAGTGAGTTCCAGGCCAGCTGAGGATACAGGAGATCCTGTCTCAAAAAGACAAAAAAACAAGTCTGTGGGGAGCCGCCTGCCGTCCCTGCAGACGCCATTACAAGATGGCGCTCACATCCGGTTCATGCTGAGCAGTAAATAAGTCAGTACGCATGCCCGAAGTAATTTTCCACCTTCTAGTCTCTGCCTACCTCGTGGCGTGATATGGGCTGATGAGTTTGCGACCAATCAAGAGTAGCCACGTCCAAGACGGGCTTACTAACCTATATAAGGGCTGGGTGTCCGACATTCGGGGTCTTCGCCCTGTAAGCTTATGCTCTACCTCTCAAGATGCATTAAAGCTTTTCTGCAGAAGGATCCTGAGTGTGCCTCCCCAGGTGTCTGGGGCCCCAAGACTAGGAATGGTGCAGGGCCGAAACTAGGAGTAGAGAACAGGGGGGAGATGGAAGGGTGAATGTGGCTGGGTGAGTCAAGGCGCGGAGGGCTGCGCTATGGACTTACTCCAAGAGGCCTGAGGATAAGAGTCGAGTAGATCTTTTTTAAGGGAGTGTCTCTAGATACGCTGATTAGACTCCAGAGGATGAACTTGCACATCTGCGACATCTGGGTACAAATGTTTGACTGAATATGGCAACATATATGACAGAATATGTGAATTCTGGTTGGGGAGCTGTGGGAGGTTGTCCCGCGCTATCGTCTCGCCAGCAAGAACGACGCGGCACACTCAGGATCCTTCTGCAGAAAAGCTTTAATGCATCTTGAGAGGGAGAGCATAAGCTTACAGGGCGAAGACCCCGAATGTCGGAAACCCAGCCCTTATATAGGTTAGTAAGCCCGTCTTGGACGTGGCAACTCTTGATTGGTCGCAAACTCATCAGCCCATATCACGCCACGAGGTAGGCAGAGACTAGAAGGTGGAAAATTACTTCGGGCATGCATACTGACTTATTTACTGCTCAGCATGAACCGGATGTGAGCGCCATCTTGTAATGGCGTCTGCAAGGACGGCAGGCGGCTCCCCACACAAGTCTGTCCATGCCACTTCATTCCAGCATCTGTTCTACCTCCCAATCAGAGAGCAGAAAGAGCCCGTGGCTCCTGCAAAGAACTTCACATATCACTGTTAACCACATCTTTCTACCCCAAAGCAGACAAATACAGGGACCCAAATTAAAAATTAAATCCCATGTGAACCAAGATCACAGGCTTGCAACTCTGAAAAGTCACGATGTGATGAGAAGAGAGAGAAAAACCCCACAGATGTTCAGCTGAGAAGTGGTTTAGGTTCCAGACCTGTAACTCACTGTGGGCCCAGAAGGCTGGTTCCCCACTTTGGAACTCTGTTCATCATGTATAGAGTGCAGATGACCTATCTTGCCTGTTATGAGCACAAGCAGGGTTGTCATTTGTGAGTTTCCTTGTAAAAGTCTAAGGAGTGTTACTTAACTATTACATGTGATGTGAGACCTCATAAGCAGCTAAAGCAAGGGAAATGTACATGCTGAAGATCCTTAAGTGACTCCTAAGTAATTTACATGAATAACCAAATTCATTTGAACAAAAGCCTTATTATGCTTTGAACCTGAAGTGCCCGACCCTCATAGGCTTGTGTTTTGAGTGCTTGGTCCCCAGCTTGTGGACTTATTTGAAAGCTGCAGAACCTTTAGGAGGTAGATCCTGGTTGATGGAGATGGGCCGCTGGGGGAGAGCATGTGGAGTTACACAGCCATGCTCTTGGCATCCTGGTCCCCGCAGGGGAGCAACCCAAACCACTCTCTCCTGCTGTCTCAGCACTACTGCTGCTATGCCCTTTCCTGCCAGGATCTCCTAAAGCAGACTGAAATCTCTCTAAAACTGTGTTAGAAGAAACTTTCCCTCCCTAAAGTTGTTTCTGCTGGGTATTTTGTCATAACGAGGAGAAGGGTAACTAATATAAGACTCATGGGGCTAGGACCCTTATTATCTTGATTTTATATAAGGAGAACTGAGACCCAGAAAGGCAGCAAATGGCAGACACAGGATGTCAGATCTTGGTGATCTGATGCCAGCAGGTAAGCTTACATCCCTGTGCATCTGAGTCACCTGAAAGGCCGGTTTAGTGAATTGCTTGTTCCCACCCCAGCGTTTCTGATTCAGGTTGATGTGGAGCTTGAGCTCCCAGGTGATGTTGCTGCTGGGTCAGGGACCACACTTTAGGATTCCCCTGTGCTGTAGGGTTCTCTTTCCCCAGTGGCCTGATTCAGGCCCTCTGAGACCCGTTTTCCTGGGTTATCAGGACATCCATGTGCACTGGATACTTCCCTGTGTCGTGTGGACAGGGAGGAAGAAGATGGGGAGGCGAGGAGCCCTTTCCCTTCCAGATGAGGGAAGATACTCCAACTACCTACCTGTGCTTGAAACTCTTCAGGTGCCGAAATCCTCGTGGCAGTGACAACCAGGCCTTCCCAGTGGCCAGGAGAGGAAGGCCACTTTTCTGGAACACACAGAGAAGCGATTGATCGTACATATGCCTCCCCAGATCCCAATAGTCACGTGTCCCTGTAAACTTCTCAGACTCCCAGATTTCAGGAAATGGTCTATGAATGGAGAGATAAGACATAGCTCTTGAAAACAGAGAGCACAGGCCAAGAGTGTGTAAATTTAATTAAATAATTACATTTATGTTTTTGGAACAAAATGAAAAGATGACTTCTAGAAGGGGTTCAGCCCAAAGCAGTCATGTCAGATAAGAGGCAGCCCAAAGCAGTCATCTCAGATAAGAGGAATCAAAATGCAAAGGCCAATGCATAGCCAAGTTTTCCTGAATTATATTAGTGATGGTTAAGCTCTGTTATCAACTGGACTGGGTTTGGAATCACTTGGGGGACATGACTCCTGGGAGGCAGAGCCACCCGAGTGTGGGCAGCCATTCATGGATTAGGGTCACAGATAAAAGGGGGAGAGGAGCAAGCAAGTTGAGTACCAGTATTCATCTCCTCATCAGACTGATCCACTGTTCTAGCAACTTCAACGTGGATTCCCCTGGGTTTTCTCCCTGGATAACCATGCCATCTATAAAATGAGGCTGTTGTAATGCTTCCTTTCTGATCTGGATGCCTTGTCTTGGTTTCATGAACTATCTAGAACCTGTGGGACAGCACAGAATATCAGAGCGAGCAGGCATTGGTATCTGCCTCATCCAGGTCTTCAGGGATAGCAGCAGCTTTGTGGAAAGGGTGATACTGGAGGCAGGTTTATGGCTTCCGGAGTTGAGGTGGAAAAAGACTCACTCTTGTTCCCCCCTGACTCTTAGTGCTGGGGCTTTTGATCAGAAATGGGCATCAAATGCCTTTGAGGTATGTATGAAACAGAGAATATGGTGATCACAGGAGTTCAAACCTGAGAGTAGCATAGCTCTCTCTGAGGAAGCAGGAAAAGGGAAAGAAAGATCCATGGACAGTGTCAGGAACCTTTCTTAGGGAGCTAGTGCGGCATTCCTAGTATGCAGGACACTGGTCTGTGAATTCGAAAACCAGCTCGTTCTTCCACACCCAACTGTCGAACAGCTTTGACTCCAGAGCTCCACCTGGCAGGAACTGCTAAGATGGATGAAAGCTCAGATTCCTCCACAACATGAAATAGTAGAAGCCATTCACAGAGCACTTTTGAAATGGGAAGAACCAGCTGGGACTAGGTAAGGTGAGCAAGTCATCTATGGAGGCAAAATACAGGGAGGCACTCCAAGACCCTGTGGGGTCCCTCGTGTCACCTCTTCCTGGCCCTAGGAAGCGCAGTGCTAAAGACTCTCCATGGATTCATCTCCTCAGTCCTCCAACAGCCCTGGACAGGTAGGAGCTGTTTCCACTCATTGTATCCATGAGGAAACTGAGGTGTGTGGTGGGAAGGAGGTTTGTCCAAGTAGGAGGTGGCAGCAGTGGCATTAGAAGCAACACCTGTCCATGCTTGGTTTGTGTGTTCCTTTCCATCACTGTGATAAATATTGGAAGAAATGATGTAAAAGGGGGGGAGGATTATTTTGGCTCCCAGATTTAGAGGATTCAATCTATCGTGGCAGAGGCGACATGCAGAGTAGAGTAGCTTACCAGAAAAGGGGGGGGGAGAGAGAATGAATATAAACTGGTTTTCCCCTTTTGTTCCATCCTGACACCCCATCTGTTGAAGGGTGCCATCTGTATTTGGAGAAGCTTTCAGACACTCCAGCAGTATGCACTCCTAGATGGCTGTCAATCAAGTTGAAAGTCAAGGAAACCATCAAGACCTTGTGTCCCTAGTCAGAACTACCTGAAAACTTGGGTCCCACTTCAGGATTTCTGCATCAGTAGGTCTGTGTGTGGGCAGGAGAATCTGCACTTCTAACAGGTCACGGGGGTTCTGGTGCTGCTGGTCCAGGGAGCAGACTTTGAGAACCACTTGCACTCCCAACTCCTGTGCATTCATTGGCCACATGAAAATCCAAGAGTGAAAGGGAAAAAAAAAATCCAAGAAAATGGGCCAGAGCCCTTTGCCTTGTGAATGAATGTGATAGGAGCATCCGTTTCCCAGGGCTGGGTGGAGCTGTCCCAGTGTCACCCTCCCTTTTCAGAATCCCAGCCCCCACCCAGAAGCTCAAATTCCAGCAGCTGTGATTTGAGTTAGGGATGGACCCAGCCACCAGTGGGAACCTTCATAGGGACTTAGCTCATCTCAAAAGAATGTCTAGCATTTATTCTGAAAGTTAGCTTTCTATCGACCTTCAATCCTTGTAGCTCAAAATGACATTTCCCCTAAAAATATTTTGATGTATTTCAAGAGGTTTCTAATTTATTCTGAGACATCTGTATCACGGGGACGTGGTACAACAGATTTTGAAATTTTATTTATTTATTTTTATGTGTGAGTGTTTTACCTGCATGTATGTAAGCGTACCAGGTGTGTACAATGTTTGTGTAGGCCAGAAGTGGTTGCTGAATCTCCTGGAACTGGAGTTACAGACGGTTGTTAGCAACCATATGGGTGCTGGGAACTGAGCTCGGGTCCTGTGTAAGAGCAGACAGAGCTCTTAACCACTGAGCCATCTCTCTAGTCCCACAGCAGATTTTGAAAACCTTTTAGCAGAGTTCACTGCAAAATAACAGAGAGGGGGGCAAACCAACACACAGCTATTCAACACCATACAACTGAAATTGAGCCAAGCTTCGGGACCCCCCCCCCATTTTAAAATGCTTGTAAAAGCTGCTTTTATTCTGGTCACTTGTTCTTTCCTGGAGTTATCACTAAGTCCAAGGCAGGAATTCTTCATCCTGCTAGACTTTGGAGGTGTTGGGGGAAGCTTTAAGAACCACTGTGCCTCCTCCCACCACAGCTTCCCCCTGCCCCCAAGCATGCCCAGTCGTTGGGCAGGAGAAGACTCAAAGGCACTGGATGCCAGCTGAGGCAGGGCACCTCTCCTTTCCAAATTGAGTTCTTGGTGAATCCCCCTGCCTTTCTTGATCTTTCTGCAGTGGTTACATGCTGCCTCCAGAACATTCCCTCCTGGAGTGAGACCCTTCTTTAGACCAGGGACACAGCTGTCACTCAGGGCACAGGTTTGAATGGGCAGGGAAGTCTTATTTGTTAGAGGTCTTCCTGGTGCCAGCCTGTTTTCACTGGCTCCATAGTCTTAGGAGATGGGCATTCACTTGTAAAAGAGCGAATCAGAGAGATGAAGTGACACCCATGGGTACTCAGCTGTCAGGTGGCAGAGCTGAAATCTGAAGCCAGGCTTATCTCCCTCTCTCTTCAGGAACAAGTCTCCAAGTGTCCCGTTGTGATAAGAGCTGCCTCCAGGTATAGGAAACATTTTCCCCTTTTCAAGAGTTTGTTCCTCATTCAGGCATCCTGCAGGCCCCACCCTGCCCTTCCCATCTCCTTCTTTAGTCTCCAGCCCTATGATCTCTGGGTCCGCTTTCTCAAGTGGTCTGTGTGAATAAATACTTTGTGAGATCAGTTTTTTAGGCTTGTACTTCCTGAAATGTCCTTGAGGGAGGGGAGGGTTGTTCAAGTTACTTGCCTGGAGCATAAACTGAGGTATCTCCATTTATCCCTTCAGGGGCCACTGTCCCTTGGAGCTACTGATCAGGGCAGTGCTGTGCTTGTTGGTCCTTGCTGGTCAAGAAGGTGTGAATGAAAAGTTCCCAGGAAAATCCTGCATCTTGGACTGAACTCCCTGCATGGCTGATAGTACTTTGATGACTGTGGAGAGTTTAGAATGTTGCAGATCCAGAGTCCATTTACAATTTATCTTGGGCCATCTTTGGCACCTAAATAGCCACTCTTTGCCCACCTCTGTTTCTGACCTAAACTCTTGTGACTAACAGATCAAAAACCTTTAGAAATGTATTAACTTAACAAAGTCCTAGCCCCCACCAACCAAAAGGCTAAGAATGCCATCAGATAGAGTCTGAGGCCTCTAGCTGAGATTTCTCTTTTGCTGTATATGCCTACTTAATATTTCCACCAATGTATTGAAAATTGTCTTGAGGGCTGGAGAGATAGCTCAGCAGTTAAGAACACTGGCTGTTTTTGCAGAAGACCTGGGTTCAAATCCCAGCACCCACATGGCAGCTAACAACTGTCCATAACTCCAGTTCCAGGGGATCCGACAGCCTCTTCTGTCCTCTGCAGGCATTGCATGACACGGGTGCACTTGCCTACATTCAGGCAATACATGCATACACATAAAATAAAAAAATAAAATATTTAAAAAAAAAAAGAAAATTGTCTTGATTTATGACTTTTCTTTGTTCTGTTACTATAAATACTTCATGAAACCGCTTCCACACTGGAACATGGGATTTGGGGTAACCTGAATTGTGTTCCTGGGCCATGGTCACTCATATTTGGCTCCAGAATAAACTATCTCTTACCCTCACTTGAAGTGAGAGCTGTGCTTTTGCATCAACAAAGGGAAGGAGAGGGACAGTTCATTGCAGGTCCTCAAGTTCCCATCACAAGTAAGCAGTGGGATTCACACAAGTCAGCGATCTTGGGTATCAAAATGGAACCCTGGGCTCCAGCCCTGCCACAAGTTGGAGCTGTGGCAAGTATGGTTTCTCTGGTCTGCAATTACCTTTTGTATGCAACAAAGGGAAGAATACAGGGTTTAGGGGTGTTCTGTAACAGGAGTCCTAGACCAGAGGCCAGACACGGGGGATTTCAACATGTCAGGTTCAGTCACTTGCCCTCAAAGAAAGGAAACAGAAAGCATTGTAAAAAGGCAGGCAAAGAATTTCCTCAAAACGACCATTTTGCAAAGCAGAAAATGAAGCATCTCAGCTGTTGCAGGGTTCTGACTTGAGCTTCAGGCTATACAGATAAAAGAGTTGGGGCAGTGAGATCTACATAATTAAGCAATGCTGGTCCAACTGTGGTTGATCTTTATCTTGGTTCAGGCTCTGCAAGCTGGCCCCTGGAGAAGTCCTTACTGCTTGAGGAACTGATCCATTCCTTTGAGATAACTGCTTGTGCTTGGCTGGTGGTGACCTCATCAGGAGATAATGCATCTACTCCTAGAATCCTGAGCTGGTTGCAGGTTTGGGAAGATGACCGGAGGCCTTCAGGTGCTTTTACAAGAGTCCTCAGCAGGACACTATAAAAGTGATTCAGCTTGGAAGGGGGGATGAGGTCAGGGGTCACCCGTTTTTCTTTTTTTTTAGGTATACACTCCTTGCGTGATTAACTTGCTTATGTAGAGTCAAGTTGGAGTCTGATCCAATAACAAAGGAGACAGGTAAGAAATGAGGTGGAGACATGAGGCTTTTACCCTGCTTTGAGTCACCTGTGGGCACAGGAGGAGTCAGTGTTTGGGGGCACAAGTAGGTTCTGAGCTCCTATCAGAGCTGTTTGCTGTCCTTTCCCAGAACTCTCTGGCTTTATGTATCCTTTCTATAGCAGTGGTAGAGGTCATTTACCTCCACTACACACCTGACATGCCTGGGCTCTGGGTGACCTGGCCAAGGGTGGGTAGGCCATGAACCATTCAGGGTGGAGTCCATGCCTAGGTCAGCTTAGAACCCAACGTCAGTCTGACCACAGTGGGTGTCAAACAGCCCCATGGTTACTTCCGGTCTCTTCCCCCAGTTTATAGCTGTGGAAAGTGAGGCCCTGAGAGGTATGGTGGACTTGAGGTAGGCCAAACGGGACCAGTACAAGGGCTCCTGTCCCTAAGAACCCCTTCTATTCGGGCCTTCCTTGTTCTCAGACTCCCACCCATTCTTTTCACACGACAGTCATCCTCCAAGTTTTCTGCCTGACTCGTTCCTTTAAAAAATAACCTTGGGGGGGGGGGCTCTAGAGACGGCTCAGTGGTTAATAACCCTGGTTGTTCTTACAGAGGATCCAGGTTTGATTCCCAGCACCCACATGACAGCTAACAACCATCCTAACTCCAGTCCCAGGGGAATCCAGTGCCCTCTTCTGACCTTCGAGGGCATTCACGACACTGGTGCACTCGCATACATGCAGGCAATACACTCATATACATAAAATCAAAATAACAAATAAAATATTTTTAAAAATCAGATTTTACGACTACAAGTCTGAGTTTGCATTATTATCTAGTTTAAAAAGAACTCTCTATGTAGACCAGGCTGGCCCTGAACTCACAGAGATCCACCTGCCTTTGCCTCCCAAGTGCTGGGACTACAGGCGTGCGCCACCACGCCCGGCTAGAACTACCTTTTTTAAACAGAAGAGAACAGTAAACGTACCTCAGGAGTACATTTCCACAGCTATAAGCTGGGGGAAGAAACCTTTCCCTGTTCCAGAGGTATGAGGCTGCCCTGGGAAGCACCCAGGGAGCTGTTTGACACCCACTGTGATCAGACCGCAGTTGGATTCTGAACTGACCTAGGCATGGGCTCCACCCTGAATGGTTCATGGCCTACCCACCCTTGGCCAGGTCACCAAGAGCCCAGCCTCCTGATCCCCCAGCCTTATCAACTAGCTCCTTCCATTCCATCCTTCCCTTCCCTCAGCACCTATCTTCCTATGGATCATACCATCTAGTCCATAAGCACTTCCGTACTTATCCCTAAAAGACAGACTTAAGGACGATAGCCACTATTACCCACTCACAAGATGAACAAAAGTCCTGAGTTCCAGCTTCTCCTTATTTCCCTGTATTGTTGCCAATAGAATTCACCTGTTTTAGTGGTCTTCCAGAGTGACTGGATGACTGGGTGGGGGATGAGGAGCACTCTGTTCCCACTAGCCAATCCCCACGAATCTAGCAGGCTGGACATGTTTTTATGATGAGTGTGGGTAGATGTTGTTCTCTGCCTCCAAGGAGGTCCCAGAGAACCTTGGTTCTATGGAGAGAGGCTCTTCCATTGGTTCCTGGTTTATTTGAGACGAGAACCAGCTAGCTTCTGCTGTGGCCTCTCTCCTCATTGGCTTGGCCAGCCTGGTAATACTCTGCCTGCTAGACTGCAATTTCATGTGTTATGATCATGCTGATAAGACTTTTCAAAATGCAATATCAGCAGACGTGGTAACTCATTTGTAATCTAAGCATTCGGGAGGCTGAGGCAGGAGAATCATGAAGGAGGCCAGTCCCTGAAACACAATAGCTAAACTCTGTAAATTAATTAATTAATTCTGTATGAGTTTACAACATCACCAACAACATACATAAGACTTCCACCTCCATCCCCTGATGTGCAATGGACCTTTTGTCCATGCTCCTCCTCTCTACAATTTCCCCCAAATTTAGTGTATGTAAAATGATGGCTGTTGCATGCCCAAGATGATCCCAAATTCTTTGCTACCTCTCCCATTGAGAGGTAGAGTTCGAATCACCCTTGCTTTGAACCTGGGCTGGCTTTAGTGACCTTCTTGATTAACAGTGTGGGGCAGAAGCCATGGTCTGAGACTTCTGAGCCAAGCAGTAAGAAACTTTGCAGTTTTCTGCCTGGAACTGTCAGGATAGCCACCCTGAAGGTCACAACAATCATAGGAGGGATCCAGCCACCCTGAGGATAATGCATGCTAGGGAGACCCATGGTAGGAGCTGAGGCCAAGGGGCCCAGCTGAACCTAGTCTGCCAGCCTTGCCAGGCACCAGGATGGGAGCAAAGCCTCAGATTCTCTCAACTCATTTTCCTGCTGAGTGTCACTGAATGTGTCCTTAGATGCCATCAAGAATGATAACTGAGCACTGAGCACTGAGCACTGCCTAAATTCCTGACCCTTAATCCACATAATTTATATTGAACTGTATCCTAATTTTTGGATGCTTTGTTAATGCAAAAAAAAAAAAAAGAATAGGTAACCAGAACAGACATCTTTATGTTTGCTTTTTTTTTTCTTTTTTGAGACAGAGTCTCTCTGTAGCCCCAGCTGTCCTGGAACTCACTGTGTAGACCAGGCTGGCCTTGAACTCACAAAGCTCTGCCTGCCTCTGCCTCCCAAGTGCTGGGATTAAAGGCATGCACCACCATGCCCGGCCCTCTTTTCTTTCTTTTAAAATTGCATTTATTATTTATTGTGTGTGTGCATGCTATGACACACATGTGGAGGTCAGAGGTCAACTTGCAGGAGTCAGTTTCCTCCTACCATGTGGATCCCAGGGACTGAACTCAAATCATTGGGCTTGACAATAGCATCTTTACCTTCGAGGCCATGCTGTGGGCCCTCCCTTTTCTTTTTTAATTGTGAGCACTGTGTTTCTATGCTGCACTTTTCTATTTTGCTTCTTCCCAGGTATTTAACCTTCCAAGGGTGTTTTTTCCCCTTTCAGTTAACTGCACCCGTGTTAAGTGGGACCTTGTTTTGTTCTGAGATAGAACTTTGACTCTGATTCAGACTTGGGAGACTCTACTACCTCTCCATGATCATCATTTGGATGGCAGCTCCTGTAGGGGAAATTTCTACCCATGTGACTGTAAAGCTCCCTTGCGGTTCTCCCATCTCTGAGGGTCCTGGATCCGAACTGAGATTTGCTCTCTAAGTTCAACATCCACACCCAATTGATCTTGGCACAGTGAGTGCTATGGATGAACTAGAAACTCAGGGACAATCAGCATCTTTTCAAAGCTCCTTGACAAGAAGGTCCTTGTATATGTATCCATAGCAACCAAAAACACAGAAATAAGAGCATGCTTAAACCCCAGGATGATTTCTACAATCATGGAATCTGGGATTTTTCAGCCTAGAACAAAAACTACACTTTCATATTTGCTTTTTTTTTGCAGAAATTTTATATTTACACCATAAAACATGGACACATTCTAAAGATGCTTAACAATGTAATGGGCAGTTTATCCTCTTCTTCTAATCTTTATTCTTGATGTTTCTTCTTAGTTAAATTACTAATAGTATCTGTTGATTTTTTAATGAAGATATTTTAACTGTTTTTGAAAAGTAGAGCTATAGCAACATTAAAGAAAATTGAAAATGAGGTAGAAATCCATAAGCCTACCATTTTGATGTAGTGACAACTACATCTTTATGTTTCCTTACTGCTTTTACAACTTGTGTGTATTTAAATATTTTTCCAGACATTTCCACCTAATAATTTGTTGTAAGCATTTTCTATGACCCCTCATAAATTTTATACTCCTCATTTTTAATGGCTATAGAATATTTCTACAAGATTTAGGCTGAACTACCCTCCTTTCCCCTTTTTTCATATCTGGGTCAACTCCAGGTTTTAACTGAGGAGCCCTTTGATGGATATTTTCTGCATATGGCTTTTGCCATATTTCACGGTATTTTTTTAGGCTGGCTTCCCAGAAGGGAATTATTGAGTCAAAAGCATACGAACATTTTTTATGGCTTCAAAGTATCTTTTGAAGAAGGTAGGTGTTCCATTTCATGAGGTCCCCAAACATAAAAGAGGAAATTTAGCTTACAAAAATCCCTTGTTACACATGTATGTCAGCATTAGGGCAAATGGCTGTTCTGTTAATTTTCTAAGTCACTAAAACTTGCCTTTTCCAATGAAACAAATATAAAAAGTTACATTTTAGTTTATTTATTTTTGAGGAGTCTTTCCTGAGACGCTTAGTGCTTCTGAGGTTTTCTAAAGAGTCTTAGGACTTGTTTTTTCCTAGGTATCCATAGACCACAGGCATGGGGCTGAGGGGCTAACCCCAACCCAGCCACAAGGTACCACATCAGTCACGGTGGGTGTGGGTTTTTTGGATTCTCCTTGTTTCTAGAAAAACTCCCCAGTGGCTTTTCTTGTACTGCCTGGAAATCGAGGTGGATGACTTACATTTTGTTTTGTTTTATTTGTTTTGTTTTGTTTTTTCCAAAGTCGGGGACTAAACTCATCATGGTAGGCAAACACTGTGGCCCAGTTTCTGAATAAGTTATGAAATGGAATGAATGGAATATATATGGAAGGCTAAGAGACTCTACCTTTATCTGCTTACTGACCTTAGGAGACACAGTTGCTCTCCTGTATGTCTCGCATCTCTGTAATGGAGATCAGAGCACAGCCCTGCCCCTTGGCTATTTTGATGAACCTCTGAAGAGGTAAGGGTGTTGTGAAGGCCAGTCCTGTGGGAACTCACATTATCTCATTTAGGTTCTAAGATCAGAAGTCATGGCAAAACCAAGGCTTTGTTAGCATAAAGTGGAGGAACATGGCTAGGGTGGGGCTCCCCAGGCCAGGAGCAGGGGTGGGGTGCTGGGATCACCTGGTTCTGCAGGTACCAGGGATAGGCCGTACCTTACAGTGGGCTATTTGTATGGGAATGCAGAGTCACAAAACCCAGAGAACAGAAAACTGAGCTAGAATAGGGAAGGAGTATGGCGGGGTGGGATGACAATGGGCTCCATTTTCTGAGAGTCTCATCTTTTTAACCACTTAGTAGTACTGTGTTGCTAGAATGGTTATTGTGAACATTGGAAGACTAATTGGAGGAAGCAGTCAAAGAAAGGATGAGACTGATTTGTGATGGCACCTTAATGACAGCAGACGGTCAGAGCGTAGGTGGCGAACACAGAGGAGGTCTTAGACGAGAGAGCTGACTGACACCTCCACCTGATGTGTCCTCACTTTTGTCAGGGAAAGAATTCAGAGAAGAGATAAAGTGAGGAATTGGGAAGAAGTTTACTGCAGGGCCAGTTACACATTCTCAGGGTGAGGAGCGAGCTGAGACTTTAAGAGAAGGGCATGCATATGTTAAGGTGAGGGAAAGGTGGGGAATTCCAGGAGTGGGTGGGGATTTTTCCAGACAGGATTTGCTCTTTTTCTTACCTGAGATTTTGGTGACAGGCATGAAGGAACTATAGGGAATTTTGCAAGGCTAGTAACATGGAGATGTCATTATAATGAGGCAAAGGGCAATGTGTGATACTTTGTGTTGGACATATTGGCTCCAGATGGTTTATTTATTTATTTATTTGCATATTGATTTTTTAATTGGGGAAGGTGTGTGTGTGTGTGTATGTGTGTGTGTGTGTGTGTGTGTGTGTGTGTGTGTGTGTGATCAACGTCAGGAGTCTTCTTCAGCCACTGTCCTCACCTTTTGAGACAGGGTCTCTAAACCATCTCAGCTAGGCTAGCTGGCCAGTAAGCCCTGACGATTCTCCTGTCTCTGCCACCCTACTGGTGGGGTTACAGGGCTGCACTTCAGCACATGTATGTGGTTTCTGAGGATCTACACTCAGGTCTTCGTACTTAGGCAGCAAGCCCTTTACTGACTAGCTGACTGCCCAGACCCCCCAGTTGGTTTGGGTGGCCTTGTGTCTTTTCTTTGAGCCATCATATGATGTCCTGCTGCAGCACAGCTCTGTGGTGACATCAGCTGTCACCTTCTTTCTCAGTACCTGTCTTCTTGTTGAAAGAGTGCCTGGTTCTCCCACCAACCAGTGTCATGAGGCCCTGGCTCCGCCCTCAGCTCTAAGCAGCATTTATTCCTTTTTTGCTACATTAGAACCTGCCTGGCTTATGCGCTGTGGCAGGGACATTTGAAATCAGCACTGGGAGCCAGGTCACCCATCTGGCAGAAAGTTCCACATGGTGGTGAGTCAGAAACTGAGAAATACTTAGGCCCTTTGGTTTAATCCACCTCTGCCAACTCCCACCATGCTTACTTTTACTGTCCACTATAGTGAAAGAGCCTTGAAAGGTTGGACTGTAGGGAAAGGCAAAACACAGGGATCCTGAGCAGCCAGAGCCAGGGCAAGGGGCCCTGAAAGGCCCAGCTGCTGGCCTCTCTTTGGCCCTCTTGTTTGGAGAGACATAGCGTGACAGGTGTAGCTCATTCAAAGGGACTGGGACTTTCGTTTTAGCCATGAGATTGAGTGAGCAATAGATTTGTTTTTAGGCAGTCTCATTACATAGGCCTGGTTGGCCTGGAACTCACTATATAGACCAGTCTAGTCTCAAACTCATAGGGATCGGCCTGCCTCAATCCTGAGTGCTGGAATTAAAGGCATGCACCACTACACCCAGCAGCCTTGAGCTTTTTAAATTAGAAAATATTTTAAGGATTTTCATCATGTCATTCCACATTCCCACCAAATGGTGCTGATGAAAAGTTTTGAAATAATCACATGCTAAAATGGGTCAATGCCTATTTGTGGATCATGAAAGCTATTTGAGGGGGTTTGATAAGCCCATTTTTTTTTCCTCCTTAATAAAATGGAACAAAATAAGGCAGAAAATATCTGAGGGCACCACTTCTAGTAAGGGCAAGTGTTACCATATAGTATGGAGAGGTGATCTGGAGACCTCGGGTCTTGATCGTAAAGACTGATAACTATAGTCTCCTGGCATCTCTCACTGAATACAACTGATATCCTTTGCTGGAATGTTTCTTGTTGGGTAGACTATCTCTCACATTTCAGAACATGGCATCCATAGCCTCCTCCTTCACTGGGACAAAGGAATCTCCGTTAGCCCCCTATTTCTAAGTGTCCCCAGGAGGCTACTGAGAAGCCATAAACTTTTGACCTAGAGGGCTGAGGGAAGACAAAGCAGTACCCTGCTGCTGCCCCCAGGGACCATTCCCCTTCCCTGTGGTACCCTGCAGAGCCTGGGACAGGAGGCAGTGTACTAAGATGATGGGGATAGAGAGAGGCTGTGCCACTGTCCACTTGCAAAAGTAAGGTGTGGCCATGCCATTCATAAACTGCCTATTACTTTGGATTGATATTACATCTTGTCTTCTCTGGCTTAGCTCAAGGGCACATCTACCAACTCTTACATATATATATACCCCCTTCCCCATTGGCATCCACCCATAGCCCCTACCCACTGGAATTCATATATTCTGCCATTTGTGTTAAGGCCTATCATGTCAAGTTAGTGTCCCCAGATGTCCCTCAGTGCAAATTTATCCACTGCTAAATATCTAGTCAGCCTATCTAGAGTACCTCCCTTTAAGAAGATCAGCTCTTCCTCTCCCAGCAGTAATCAGCTGCCAATAAATCTTCAACTAAGATTGGAGCCTGCTGTCCATTTCCACAGTTCTGTGCTGAGTTTTGTCTGCTTAAGTTTGCATGGGTCGTGTGTATGCTGACACTATTGCTGTAGGTTTATATGAGAAGGGTCCCAGGAGCCTATAGGACTCTATTTCCATATGATTTGATCATGCACCTTCTTCTTGGATCTTAAAATCTTTCTGCCCCCTCTTCCACAATGTCCCTGAGCCCCAGGTGGGTGGATTTTAATATAGGAGTCCTGTCCAAGGACCCACACTATATAGGCTTTTATTCTCTATTTTTTTAGCCATTTGTGACCTTTTGTGTTCCTGGCCCTCTGTTGCATGAGGAGCTTCATTGGTGAGAATTGAAAGATGCATTAGTGTTCCCTTTATCCCTTGTTCTATGTTCCATGAACATTAGGTTTAGAGGCTGCATCATAGATGTGCCACTTAGACTTGGGCAATTCATAGACAATCTCTGTGTATGACAAGTTATGGAACTCTGTAATAATCCCTGTCTGTTGAAAAATAAGCTTCTTTGATGGGTGGTGACTGGGATACGTGTCTGTAAATTTAAGGATTCATATTTTGTACATAGTAACCAATTACACTTGTCTAAGGATGTGACAGCCTTGGGGTTTTCTCTAAGATCTATGACCTCTCCAGCTATGTGTTTTTGGCTAGATTTACAGTACCATACATGAGTTTCCTCCCATTGAATGGGCTTGAAGTCCCAACTAGGTAGCTGTTGATTACCCCCACTACTGATAAAAATGCCACTACTGCACCAATGTTGTTTGCTGTGCCATCATTGATGTGGTTATTAGGCCCTGAAACTGGTGTTGGACCATTGATTGATGCTCTTCCTTACCAGCTTGTGTAGTGCTAGCCTTCAGGGGAGGTGGCTTCCAGCTCTATTGCTCCAAATCCTGTGTCCGAAGTATGTCCTGTCTTCAGCTATAGTGTTTTACCCTCAAGTTCTGGGAAGCAATCAAGGGCTGTGACAATAGCCTGTGTAATTTTGGGAGTCTCTTGGACTACCCTGGCCAACAATTGGAAGGGAAGTTTCTCCTGTCTGGCACTGTTTCTTGTTATGTAGCCTTCAGGTATATACAAAGACTCACGTAGAGATATTGTATGTGTAATCTGTCATTAGATTGTTGGACTAATACGATTCCCTCTGGGTTTTTATACCAGCTAGGCATTATTTATCTCTCTTCTTTCTCTCCCTGTCCAATTCTTATTCTTTTGTAGGCCTACAAAAAGTATAGCCCTAGTTAGTGCTTTCTTATTTGGTATTGGGGGTATGGCAGCCGTTGTCTGTGTACTAACAAAGGAACCTTGTTAGAATGCAAGGCAGGCAGCCCACAGGTTTGAGGTTTTGTTCACATCGTCTTTCACAGCCTCCTGTCCAATGACAGCTAGGGGACCCTTAGTCATCTTATTTTTTTAAATTAAGTAGATCTGCACAGCAGAGCCTCTGATTGCTTTGGGCTTGGGACCAGGTACAAGGTCTCTTTTAGTCCCAGGCAGTTTCTCTCCAAAATCTTTGTTCCTGAAGGCCTTAATTCAACAGAATATACATTATTTTTCCTTGTTCTTCCAAGGGTAGAGTGGGTGGTTCTTCCAAGGATGAGAGAGGTCTTGGCAGTGTGTCTGGGCTGCAAACTGCAAATACATCCTTGTGGGGACAGTGTTGAAAGTGTCCTCATGCAAGATATTCTAGGACAGAGTCCAGCAGTCAGGTGCCATAGAACTATAGAAACTCTAGGCCTACAGCAACGAAGCTTATGTGAACAAGGACTAGGAATCTACTTAAAATTCCAACTCCTGAGCCCTGCCTGAAGATCCCATTCTGTCTGCCTGTAGACTAAGAATCTGAACTTTTCGGGGGAGGGGTGATTTGAGACAGGGTCTTCCTATAGCCCCAGCTGGCCTGGAACTCTCTATGCATTTCAGGCTAGGCTCGGTCTCACAGAGATCTGCCTGCCTCTCTGTTCAGAGGCTACTAGGTATGGCTCAGGAATCTGGACTTTTAACCTTCTTTCTCCAAAGTGATTCTGAGGCAGCCGGGACACAGGTGAGAAAACAGGATTCTGAACCTCAGCTGACTGGTGCTGTTTGGTGGAGCAACACTCTGTAGAGCAGTTCAGCAGAGCATGTGGATGCTTAGGCCATCATAAAAGTACGAAGCATGCATTCCCAGTTCTCCTGATTTGCAATAGCCTCATTTCTGGGTATGTGAGAGAACTGGGCAGGATCCCTCAAAGGCAGAGAGGAGGGCACTGGGCAGGAGTCAGGGCATGTGGGTCTGGATTAGTCTTGGATTAACTTTGATCCTGGGCAAGTCCTTTCTCCCTTTGGGTTTTGATGGAGCTGGTCTTGAAGATCTCCGAGTGCTCTGCTAGATTTTCTATTCTATGACTCTAAACCTGACCCTTTTATTTGTATTGGCCAGATGAAAATAATAAGTTGTAAGGTTAAAATAGAAAAACACTTGCCAAAGTGGTATGTGCTTGAGCCATTTAATTTGAGGTGCCTAGCCACTTTGTATTACTGTCACTATTTTAAAATTCATAAAATTTGAGGAGCAGAAAGGATAAGTGACTTGCCTAAGGCCACACAGCCAGTAAGGGACAATGTCTGGGTTTAAACCTTTTTAGTCTAATTTTGGATACTCTACACTGTTCATACATCATTCTGGATGGAAGCTTCTCTCTCCCCTTTGGGAACAACTACCACATCCCCCAGTTCTGTGAGTTTGGGAAGCCCAAAGTCATCTGTAATAGTTCAACAAATTCCTAGAAGACCTGTTCACTTGTGCTTGCCTCTGATGCTGGGTTCCTTTTTCTAGAAACAAGCTATAGAAAAGGTTCTTGAGATCATAGTCTTTCTTGCTTCTGTGAAGTCCTGATTGTGGCTCATGGGAACGTTCTACATGTTCAGCCTTTGTTCTGTTTCTTCAGTCAAGATATGGAATTCATCTCTCTGTCAATACCCACAAAACTCCACTATCATAGCACGTCCATGCATTTAGTAGAACTGAGCAAAGCTCTCAAGGTTGGTGTTGCTAGAGGAATTCATGGGAATGAAGGAGAGGGCATAAAACCAGAAAGAAGAAAGAAAACAAGAAGCATTTTGTTTTGTGGAACTGTCCTTAGAGAAGTTGCTTCTTAGGTTGGTTCATGTGGGAGAGGAAGGGAGAATATTTATTCACTGGGTCACTGTTTCCCCTTGCTATTGTTTAAAGGTTTCCATATATTCGTTCTTTTGTTTTTTCCAAGGGGCTTATGTGGACATCAAATGAGCCCATTAGTGTCTCATACTTCAGGCCAAATGAAGAAACCTCAGAGCAGGAGGAAGGGGTAGACATGGTGGTGGTAAGTTAAGGAACTGTTAGGCTATGCCCACTGCTGATACTGAGGTGGTCTTGGAAGTCGTGGCTGTGGTAGGAACAAATGGCCACCCAGAGGTAGGTAACGCTGGGTTGCCGTGCAGTGATGCCCCAGTGGTTAGAGGGACACTGGATCTATGAAGGATTGCTCTGCCTTCCCGAGAGACTCAGCTCCTGCTTATTTGTGGTTTTCCTTCCAGTTTCCAGTGTGTACTGTGGCCAGAAATACCAAATGGACAATTCGTAAGTTTCTGAGTGCATCATCTTCCTGACTGCATCTCAAAATGTAGGTGTCGCACCATTCCACACTCACAGGAAGACAGTGCAGTCCAACAAGATAGAGCTACAGAAACTAGATTTGCATACTTTTACTATACAGTATTGATATCTTTATTCCCTTTTGTTGATTAAGGTTGTTACTCTCTTACTGTGCTTAATTCTTAGATTATATTTTATCAAAATTATGTATGAGAGATGGTTCAGTGATTAAGAGCACTGGCTGCTCTTCCAGAAGACCCCAGTTCAGTTCCCAGCACCCTTATGTCGGCTAACCTGACTTTCCGTAATTCCAGTTCCAGGGGATCCAGTGCCCTATTTTGACCTCTATAGGTTTGCACACATGTGGTATACTTATATACATGTACGAGAAACACTGATACACATAAAATAAATAAAATTCAAAATTATATACGAATAGAAAAAGTTATAGTGCTTGTAGAGTTCAGAGCCACCCACAGCTTCAGGCCTGAAGTTTGCTGGTCTAGGAATATATCCTAGGGATAAGAGGGGATGACTACACTATCATGTAGGGCCTTCAGTTTTGTGAGAATAGGATGTTCTTACATATGTTTTAAGAGAAGAGATAAAAGAATGGTAGTCAGACCCTTTCAAGGCCACAGCCAACTGAAGTCTCCGAAAAGCAAGAAAGCAAAGGAAGGGCGTTCCCCCAGCTGTGCTGCTCCGATCACCTCCTCCACATCCACTCTAGATCTCCTCTGTTCTCAGCCCGCGCTTCAGATGGTCTGGCTGACTTCCTGGTGAGATGAGCCAGACTTCTGTGTCCTTTTGAAGTCTGGACTCACAGTTGCCTTACTTGCCGTTGGACCCATTAGCCATCACTATGGGCTCCAGAAGCACCAGGTTGTTCGCTGCTTCTACGTGTATCTTCTCACCTGCACCAAGTGGCTGTCACTGTGGATCTGGGGGCCATCTGGGCTCACTGTCCTCACTTATAGTCACCCCTCTTTTTGTTGGTGGTTTTTTCATGCTTGTCTACTGTCACGAGGAACTCAAAGTGGCCCAGTAGTGGTCACAGCTTCAAGTTTTGTGGGATTATTGTTCCCTTGGAAAATCTTCTCTGCTGAATACCAACAACTCTGTTCAGTGAAAGCCCAATGTTTCAGGTTCTCTAGGAAAGGAAAAAGGCTTAATCCCAACCCTATGCTATCTCTTGGTTTCCAGACCCAAGTATGGATGACTCACATCTGTGGGTTCTACAGCTGAAGATTCAACCAAGTATAGATCAAAACTAAACATTCTGTCTGTACTGAACATGTGGACACTTTTCCTGCCATGATTCCATGAATGGTATGGTATAATAATAACGATGCACCTTGAGTTAGTATTATAAGCAATTTAGAGATGATTTAAAATATGTGGGATGGTGGGCATAGATGTGCAAATATTATACCTTTTATATGAGAAACTCAAACATTCTGGGATTTTGGAATCTGGGCGGAATTCAGTCATCTATGAATACTGAAGGACAACTGCCTCCTCAGTGACCAGAGACACAGCCCAGTGTGCTGGCCAGTCAGCAACTATACCTACTCATTCTGCAAGAGCATGTCATAATTCCTCACCAGATTGCTCCTAAGCTGGTGCTCTAGCTGAGCCTCTAACAAGCCTTTTCACCAACCCAAAGCCAGCTGTGTTCTGGTCACATCCTTTCATTTGAATCAATATCGTGTGGACAGGAAATAGATAAAGTAAGCACTGTGGAGGCCTTAGGATGAGAGCTGGCAAAGCACTTGGCTAGGGAAGGCAAACCATCACCAGCTAGGTTGTAGTGCTGGTGAGAAGACTTCCAGAGGAAGGGAGCGAAGGGAATCCACTTGTCTGTCACCAGGTAGTTGGCTGGTCTTTCTGAGGAATGATGTCATAGTGAGGTCTCAGTGTCAGCATTTGTAAGTGGCAGGGTAGGCATTCAACAGAGTCAGTGACTAGATCTGCTTTAGGAGGACAGGGTCCATGCTGTTGGACAAGAAGAAAGTCCTGTTGCTACAGGATCCTGGTTGCTGGGAGTCTTCTCTGTGGTTGTCTCTAGTGTGCAATGTGAGATAGTGTGATACAGACTCTTTTGAGCTGTAGGTCAGTCCCTATTCCCTAAGTCTTTGCATGCACACATGTATACACGTGTGTGTGTGGTGTATGCACATGCACTTGCATGTGTGTGCATTTGTGGAGTCCAGAGGTCTACTTTGGGTGTCTTCCTCTATCACTTTCCATCTTTTTTCTTGAGACAGGGTCTCTCACTGAACCCAGAACACCCCATTTCAGCTGGACTGTCTGGTCAGTATGCCCCCAGGATCTGCCTGTCTTGGCTCTGCTCCCCAGTGTTGGAAATACAGGTGCATACTAATACACTAGGCTTTTATGTGGGTTCTGGGGATCTGAATTCAGGTCCTGATGCTTGTGCAGTCCCTGAACCATCTCCTCAGCCTTCTCTGGGTCTTCCTGCCTTGAATCGTCTAATTTTGTCTTTTAGACCACTGGCCATCATCCAAGACTTGCATCAAATTCTCAGGTCTCTCCGAACAAACAACTAAACAAACCACTCCTTCATCCTTCAAAAGAGGTGGGTGGCTGCCCACTCACAGCTGAACCCACTGGGAGAGCTCTTCACCTTTGTTCTTCAAGTCACTCTGGAGAATGATGCAGGACTGTAACAGTCTATATCCCATCAGCACCTGTAGCACACTGATTTATCTGTGCCACAGCTGGTGGATTCTTCATTTTTCTTATTACTGCTTGTAGTAAACTACCTATGATGCCCTAAATGTGAGGTGAAGAAGGAGTCTTGGTGCAAATCAAACAGGTGCTGTGAGAGTCTGTGAACTACCTGTTCCCACAGTTATCTGTGCTTCCTGTACCATGGGGGCCTAATCTCAAGTATGTAACTCAGAAAGATAGAGCGATTGACCTTCCGGCAGAGCCTTTACATTAGCAACTTGACTTCTGCTATGAAAACTCAAGTGGATGTCCTTGAAATGACTTTCCCCACTTGAAAGTAGCAAATCAGAAATAACACAGACCCCAGGAAGTACTGAAGAGATCAGAGGCATGAAGGCAAAAGCGTGCTGGGCATAAGTGAATTTCCATTAATTCACTTCTGTGGGCCCTGGAAAGTGCCAAATGGGTTGTAACCTATGGTAGTGGTTTGCTGAATGTGGCCAGGTTCTAGATCAATTGCAGTGCTAGGACAGATGTGGCATCTTGACTGGAACACATCAACACAGCCTTTGGTGGTGAGTTACAGCATGACCTGGCAAATACCTTCTCAGGGGAGATTTCTCAAAATGTACCTAAATGGCAAAGAGGGGGCCACATTTTACTGTTTTTCCATAGAGCTAAGTTAACTCTCCAGCTGTAGACCATAGGGGCACACCTCTGATTGTAATGTTAGTCCCCTTTGTTGCTGACATCATGCAAGTTGATCCTTCCCATCATGCAGGAAGAGATAGCTACCTCAGATACCAACCAAGGTGCATGAGCACGTCAAAGTGTGAGTGATAAACCCCTTCTCCCATCCTGGGCTACATGGACAGTAGCATGCAAGGCAAGTCTTACATGCTGAGCATGTAAGTGAATGGCCTGTGGTGAACGGTCTCAAGCAGTAAGCAGTGCGTAAGCCAATCCACATTACGGAGTACAGTCCTGGGGAGCAAAGAAGAAAAGTGGGTGGCAAGACAGGAAATGGAGAGCCCATGGCTAATTCAGTATTGTGAGACCATGTTCCAAAATGCCTTAGAAGTTACTCTAAATGTGGCTGGAATGTAGCTTGGTGGCACTGTGTGTGTGTGTGTGTGTGTGTGTGTGTGTGTGTGTGTGTGTCCCAGTGCATTCCTAGCACCCCAAGAGAGGAGAGAGAGAGAGAGAGAGAGAGAGAGAGAGAGAGAGAGAGAGAAGAAGAAAAGAAAAGAAAAGATCTGACAAATGATAGCCAGGCCCCACAAATCCCGATAACATGACATTCTACTTATTAAAAACATCAGTCTTGGAGAGGAGAAGATGAAGATGTTACTTTCTTGGAACACTATCTGGAAGAGGTATGGACGAGGAAGGCAGAAATGTATTGACTGGATTCCATTAGTTAAAATTTGGAAGGTGTGTGTGTGTGTGTGTGTGTGTGTGTGTGTGTGTGTTCTATTTTATTTGTAGACAGAACAGGCTCCAGGGCCAAAGAAAGCACTCAGGTAAAGGGATACAGGTGTGCAGGTAGAAGATGGCCATCATGCATATAGATGGCAAAAGTCACAGCAGGGACATACGGACAGGGCAGTGACAGTGTGCTTAGTTGTCGGGTACACCCTCTCTCCTGTTTTCTCTTGTCCTCTCCAATCCTAGTTTGTCAGATTTTCAAACCCATCATCATCTGTCATACCGAACAAAGTTTCCCCTGGTCCTCTCTCTTATGCAGGGGCTCAAGAACACAGCACCCTCCTGAGTAGAGGCTGCGTGTTGAAATTGTCATGTTTTTCTCTTGATTATCCAAGAGGCAGCCATCTTCTCTGGTTATTCTAGTAAATTCCCTTCCAGTCAGCTAGTGACGTCTATGCTGCCTCTGCTCGTTAATCAGAGGATGAGGCAGACTTTGTGTATCTCTGTGAGATACAGAGGAGATATCACACCCATGTACTGAAGAAAGTCAAATTTAAGATGACTGGTTCTTGGCATCTTCTTTCCAAACCAAGTTTGAGGCACTTCTCCCAAGATTCTGTGCCCCTTCCACTCTGGAGACAGTCTTGAGAATTAATGCTTTTAGATGCAGAGTCTTCTGGAATATTTGGATGGATTATAGGAAAATGCAACAGCCTATTCATTTAGTCAAGTCTAGAAGAGCTGGGACATTAAATCCCCAGTCTCCACACGTCCCAATCTTGCAGATTGGCCTGAACCATGATAAACAATTTAGACTAGCTTGGGTATGACACCATGCTTCCTTTTGGCTATTTCTACAAGTTCACATTGAATGGAAGGAAATCGCTTAAGCCCTCACAGTACTGTCTGGCAGGAGGTGGAATGCCTTGCTTGGCTTCCTGCCTCATCCATCCCACACCCACAGCTGGGACCATCCTCCCCCCTTTCCAGCTCCCAGGCCTGAGATCTTCCCTATTCTCCATCAATCTTAGGTCATAATTCCCACCTCTGAGCCAAACTCCAAAAATAAGAGCCTTCTTGTCTGTGAGCATGGTCAGGCTTCCTAGGTGAAATAGATACAGAATCATCAATAGCAGCATGGGGCTATTTCCAATCACTTAGAAGGGAGAGAAGAAGGCTCAAGAACCACTGGCATGGTGCACACCTTTACTCCCAGCACTCAGAAGGCAGAGGCAAGCAGATCTCTATGAGTTTGAGACCAGCCTGGTCTATATAGAAAGTTCCAGATCATCTAGGACTATGTAGTGCGACCCTGACTCAAACAAAGAAGCACACAAACAGAAAAGAACCTCGAAAACCTTCATCTTCATATCCTTGGGAATTGGGTGTTAGACACTTACCCTTGCACACAGGACTTCCCTGGGAGAGTTGTAAAGGAGTCTGCTGCCTTATCCACCTGCACTTTGGACTGATGAATTGGACTACGCTCAAGCCCATCAGTGAAAAGGCAGGTGTACTTCATTCTGTGGATGGCACTCAGAACTTGTTGCATAACAGCATCTTCATTTTTGTGCTTTTCAATGAAGACACTTTCATTTGTGTATTAAACATACACAACTATGTTCTCCCCCATCTTCCTTTGAACATGGCCTTTTCTCTCTCTGTCTTTTATTTTCTCATTTGAAACAGGGTCATGAGCGCTCAACCCAGTCCCATTCTTTCTTGTAAGCAAAGAGAGAGTTCAAGTGTGGTCCTCAGTAGAACTGATTTTTTGCCTTAGTGTTGGTAAGCCACTGGAGTGGTGGTGGTGGGGGGGAAGGCTGTAATAAACGAGGGTGTTGCTTTAAGTGATTCAACACCAATGAGTTTTGGCTCATAGAATGCATGCCCCATGCCGTCAGGTTTTCCTAAATTAAAAAAAAATCCTCAAATCTGAGTCTTTAAAAAGATTTTTTTGTTTTATTTTATGTGTATGAGTGTTTTACCTGAATGCGTATGAGTACAGCCCTGGATGCAATGCCTGCAGAGGCTAGAGGAGGACAGCAGATTCCCTGGAACTGGAGTTATGGTTGTTAGATTCCATATGGGTACCGACAACCAAACCCCAGTCCTCTGTAGGAGCAGCCAGAACTTTTAACTGCTGAGCTATCTCTCTAGTCCTCCAAAACCTGGATCCTAATGGACAATTTCCTAATTATAAAATATTGTTACTGTTAATTACTTTAATTTGGAGTTTTTTTCCCCCGTAAACTAAACAAGACCTATCTGTGGGCCACGTGGAGCCCATGACTAGTTCATAGCCCCTGACTTTAACTGTCAAACAGAAGCGTAGAGCAACTCTGTCCTCATATTGAGTGTGATCTTCCTAGGTAATACAGACATGTTGTTCTAAGGGAGCCAGTTAGCCTCAACTGGTGCACTTTGGAAGCAATAGAGAAAAACAGACCTAAGGAAGTCAATTCCCTTTGGTTAGTGATTTGTAATAAAGTTATGTCCATCTCAGAAGGGCTGCAAGGGGGAGAGAGTTCACATCCACAGAAAGTGTGAACAGATGTCAAAGTGGGCGGTGTCACTAGAATGCACTTTGTCTTTCTTGAACATTCCCTTGGAGTCATCTTAGCTCTAGAGTCACTTCAGCTCCTGGTACTGTAGTCCCTTTAGACTATCTATGGCCCTATCGGTCTTGCTAGTGCTGTCTGATGGTAAGATCATTTCCTGGACCAATAGCAGGAAGAGACTCCCACTGTCCTGCACCAGGCACTCTGAAAATTAGGCACAGTTCACTAACACCTAGAATCGTCCTGACTGGGAAGGGATGCATCCTCACCTACAGACTTCTCCATTTTCAACACACTGTGTAACAGAGCTAGGATGCTGAGTGTCCAAGAGCACCAGTAACAATTCCCACCTTCTGTGCTGCTAGTTAGTTAAGGGGTTTGTCTCCTTGGGCAGGGAACTCATCTGATTCTATGTGTCCTGGTCAACATTGAGACTTTCCCTGTTTTCCTTCTATAACGGGTCTCCTGGCCTGTGTCCCTCAATGAGTAGATGCCTCAGTAAATTGCATGCCTTCTCTGGACCTCAGTTCCTCCATCATTAACATGGGGACAAGAGGGAGGAGGCTGGATCAGATTTCCTAAGGCTGTGCCCATGGTGGTCAACTTTATGGGATTCCAAAACTTTCAGGGGACAGCACGTGACCTTCAAAGTCCTAGTTCTGTATATGACTTACATCTCCCACGACGGACACTCCGGGGCATGCAAGTGGAATCCTGGGGCAGGCGCACTGGGTGGGACATAGTCGGGAGTGCATTCGGTGGTGTGACTTTGGGAAACCGCCCTCCTCTGGGAGCCTGTCTCCTGGCCGGTCATGTAAGGAAACCTCAGCGGTACCAGCAGGCTGGGCTGTTCAGAGCTTTGTCCGCGAGTGAATGGGCTTTCCTTGAGGGTTATATAAGGCAGCCTGGGGCGGCAGGAGGAAAGGGGCGTGGGGAGGCGCGGCGGGGACCGGCGGGCGAGGTGGGGCGCCGCGCGCTTCGGGGAGCCCAGGGCTCAGCGGAGTCGGTTTTCAGAGCGAGGGTGCCGGCAGGCAGCAGGGATCCTGCAGTCGCCACTGAGCGCCTCCACTTTTGTTCCGCGAGGGAAGCGGAGCTGGGCTTGGCGCGCCAGCACGATGGCACCCAGGTAGGACCCGCGTCCGGTCCCCGCTCCCCTGCCCCACGCCCCGGCTGCAGTTTCACCTCTGTGCATCGCTCCTTGCAGGAGGACCGAGCAGGGCTACCGCCCGCCATGGCTGCTCTCCATCACCTTCGCGCTGTTCTCCGCTGTCCTGCAGACTCACGCCGGGACAGGTAAGTGACCTGGCCGCGGGTAGCACTGGCGGCTGCGCCCCCGGGACGCGGTGCTGGCAGGATGCTGCTCGCCTCATTCCTGGACATAAAAGGGAGTGCTCCGAGCTGGCGGCCCTGCCCCTGGTCCTCCCGGGCCCCGGGCCCCTGTTCGCCCGGGCGATGGAGCCGGGTCACCGGAGTGTTCGAGTTGGGCGGAAAGGGATTTTGGCAGCACAGACACCGCCAGAGGCGACAGTTCCTTCTAAGCGCACTGAGCATCCGTGCTCAGGTCGTGTGCGGGCTTGGGGAGGTCTGGTGTCCACTCGGTCCGTAGAAAGCCTGGTCACAGGGAGGGGCACCTGGTGTCCTAGCTATGCCAGACATAACGGAACAGAGTCCAGCTCTGAGATACCCAGGCAGCTCATCCCTGCCGGGCAGTGGCGCTGCAGATGAAGGAAAGAGCTGTGAACGAAAGCCCAGGGAGCGCCTTTCTTCTGTTTTCTGGACCTGAGTTTCCTCGACAGGACTCAGAGGCAGTTGAGTTAGAGTAGGTCGTGGTTAAGATCAGCTGTCTGGGTGTGAATCGCGGCTCTGCTGGGGAACCGCCAGCAGTGCCTTTGACTTCTTGTGCCTCAGTTTCCTCATCTGAAATGAGATTAATCAGAGCCTCTTAGCTCCCATGAGTGCTGTGAAGACTAATGGAGAGACAGATGGAAAATAATATTCCTTCCATTCTTCCAGGCACTTATTAGGCAGAAAATAAGCAATCCAAATGACTGTTGGTTCCTTGCAGGAACTTCACAGTGTGCTGGAAAGTCCTGAGGCAGAGAGGGCTTGGGAAGTGGCCAGTCTGAAAGCCAGGACTTAGACCCAGGTCCACAGGCTCCTGTGTTTGCTCAGCCTTTGCAACATAGTTAGAACCAGGCTCTCTGAAGAGCACCTTCTCACGGCTTTGGGTGTACAGGATTAGTACAGAGCTCAGTTGAATAAGGAGGGGGTGGGGAGCTGGAAAGTACTCCCTGGCCCCTGTGGGAAGATGAGCATGGGCTTGGTGGCCTTAATTTAACTTTTTATGCACTAAAAGAAGCCTGGGGAAGCCCAGTCTGTGGTCTCTAATGGAGTGAGACCCAGATGCAGTGAGAGCCTTTCCTGCCAGGCATCCAGCCTGGCATTTCCTGCAGATCAAGGGGCAGCTGAAGCTGAGTCCTTCTCAGCACCATGGCCCATGTGAGAACGTTGCAATTTCCCATGTGATACAGGGCTCTACCAACTCAGCAGAGAAGGGCAGCTTGGGGTTCCCTGGCCTTTGGGAAGCTTTGTTGCAACCCTGTTTCCCACAGAGGGAAAGAGGTCTGTGGAAGGAAGCTAATGTCTCCTCCTCCCCTGGGTTCTCAGCCTGATCCCCTGAATGGCAGGCAGGGTTGTTGCTTCTACTGCAGAACCCAAGATGGGATGGTCCTGAAACCCCCAGGGGGGTCACTGACAACTGACAGCGCTTGGTGCCCCCTTGGGATCTGAAGAGAGTTCCTCTCCTAGAACTGTGAGCTCTCCAGATCTCACATGCAGTTTAGCATGGCTTACCCTCATGGCTTACCCTCATCAAACCTTCATCAGACAGGGTCTGAATAGGTTCCCATTTCACCCGTCTGATTCTTCCAATGCTTCAGGAGCTGGGGCTGAGGGCTGTGACTATCCTTGTTCTATAGATAAGCAAACTGAAGTCAGGCCATGGCTTCCTAAGTGCCTAGGGTAGGATTTGAACCAGGGACCCTGAGTCAACGACTTTGCTCTCCACCATCCTAGTATTCACTTAAAGGAGTTTCATAGACAGAAAAGTCCCCCCTCCCCCAGTTGCTGGTGAATGCCCTAATGGGAGGTCACAGTCAGGACAGGAGCCCAGCACATCTGCACAGCACTGACACATCTCCAACATTCTTGCAGCTTGCTGTACTGGGGAGGAAACTCAAAAGGGACATGTAATTTGCTTAAAGCTGCCCAGTTGTTCTGAGGTAGATCTATGATAACCCCACAAATCTTCAGACTCTGGGAAAGATGCTATTCCTCCCACAGGGCCTTTGCTTAATTTACCATTTTTTTTAAAAAAAAAGTTGTGCTGGGCATGGTGGTGTATGCTTGTAACCTTGGTACTTGGAAAGCTGAGACAAGAGGATCATGAGTTCAAGTTCAGCCTGGGCTATAGTGCTAGACCATGTCTCAACTATATATCCCAAAGATTTTATAACACCCATAGGAGCCATCAGTGTTCACACCAACCCCTCAGATCACCCACTTTCACAGAGGAGGATATAGAGGCACAAAGTCATTTGTCTAAGAGCCCATGACCTTCAGTGGCAGAAGTACAGTTTGTACTCCCAGCCACCAAGCTAAGTGTATAAACAGACAGACTTCTGAAAGCATGTGTATTTTGGCTCTTATGAACTTGTTTCATTTCTTAAATACTAAATATCATGTATACTACAACCTAGTGATTCTATTCCCGAATGTCTACTCAAGTGAAAGACAATCACATACCTGCTCAAAAACCCTTATGTGATCATAACATTCATAATGGCTAAATTTGGAAATGAACTGGTTCATCAACTGGTAAATAAATAAATTATGGTACATCCTTTCAATGGAGCACTATTCAACAATAAAATGGGACAAAGTACAAATCTATGCCATAACATGTATAACCCTTAAAAACTTTAAGGTGAATGAAATCTATGAAATGGGGAGGCAAGATTCACTTGGCTCTATATTTTTTTTAGTTTTAAGGACTGGGAAAAAAGCATTTACCCAGCTGGAGGTTTAATCACATCATCTAGTGCTGCAAATATAGACCAAGCACCCTCTCTGCCAGTGCCCCCTGCTGGATGGGCCTAGAAAAGAGCCAGCCCTGGCTTTCCCCCAAGGGGCTCCAAGTTCACAGGGAGAAAGACAAAGTCAACATCTCACCCAACACCCCCGAGGGCAGTCAGCTCTGTCCTCTCATACTATCCTGTTAAGAGACCTGCATCAGTGAAGTGTCACCCTTATAACGCTTAGGGCTGGGCTTCAGGCCAGCATGGCTAATTCCCCTCTTGGTGCAGTTAGTGTGGTTGGAATGCCTGCTGCGGAAGACTAGAAGATGGAAGACGAGGGCTTCTGCTGGAGCAGGGTGCTGCTGTTGTAAATAATTTGTTCCTGCTAATGAAGTGCTGACATGTGCAATTCATTGGCTTTTCTTTAAACTGTCATGTGAGATAACACTCCATTCAGAAAAGTATATCCTGGAAGTACCAGGGGCTCACTTGGGAATATTCACACAGCCCAGGCCACACTAGAAGCCCTGAGGCTCTGTCATGCCCTTGGGGAAATGTCCCCTTCTCTCAGGGATGACCAGTGACCAATGACTGGTGATGGCCAACGGCACTTTTATAGTTGCAGCTTCTTCCTTGCATTTTGGAAAAGAACTTGACTAAGTATTCCAGTTCCAAGTTTCTGTCTGGCTTGACTCTGAGCCTTTTCCATGCACACTTTATTCTTCCTTCTCTAGTTCCATCTCTGGTGTTGAGATCTATTCATGCTGCAGAGAGTTCCTTTTCACTGTTGTATAATAGTCCATGCTATGACTATACTTACTGTGATTTATTCACTTTTCTCCAACAATATGTGGGCTATCACTGTATCTGGCTACTCTGACACTGTGCTGTGACTATCATGTGTGCCTCTCAGGATGCATGTATAGGAGTTTCCTTTGGTTTTCTACCCAGGCCTGCAGTGCTAGGTCACATGGGGTACATGCTTTCCAGATGAGTGGGTACTGCCGGCATGCTACCCTCTGTGTTTGTACCACATACATGGGCACCACAAAGTGAGAGTTCCCATCTTTGCATCCTCTCATCACCGAACTTAACTTTAACATTTCTTTTTTAAAAATATTTTATTTATTATTTTGAATTTTATGTGTATGAGTGTATTGCCTGCATGTATGTGAGTGCACCTGTGT
>NW_008349356.1:118027-211319 GCF_000622305.1 Nannospalax galili
AAAAAAAAAGAAAGAAAATCAAAGACCAAAGGCTTTGCCAATATGGGGTCAACTTTGGTGGCATAATGAAGGTTTCCATTAACTCTGTTCTTTTTTAAAATTTGTTTTTATTTTATGTGTATGAGTGTATTGCCTGCATGTATGTAAGTGCACCCATGCTGTGCAGTGCCCAGGGAGGTCAGAAGAGGGCATCAGGTCCCCTGGAACTATAGTTATGGATGGTTGTTAGCCACCATGTGGGTGCTGGGAATCGAACCTGGGTCCTCTGCAATAGCAGTCAGTGCTCTTAACCACTGAGCCATCTCTCCAGCCCCCAATTTTAACATTTCTAATAGGTGCCTGCTAGAATCTTACTGAAGCCTTCCTTATTTTCCCAATTGTTAATCAGTTTTGTATGTATGTGAACCTGTGTGCTGTATGTGTGTGTGCTTGTGTGTGTGTGTGTGTGTGTGTGTGTGTGTGTGTGTACGCGCACACGTGGAGGCCAGAGGTCAGCTTTAGGTGCTGTTCTTCCAGATTTTAACATTTCTAATAGGTGCCTGCTAGAATCTTACTGAAGCCTTCCTTATTTTCCCAATTGTTAATCAGTTTTGTATGTATGTGAACCTGTGTGCTGTATGTGTGTGTGCTTGTGTGTGTGTGTGTGTGTGTGTGTGTGTGTGTGTGTACGCGCACACGTGGAGGCCAGAGGTCAGCTTTAGGTGCTGTTCTTCCAGAGCTATCCACCTTGTTTTTTGAGAGAGGGTCTTTGTGGCACCTGAGGTTTACCCATTAGGCCAACCTGGCCATCCAGTTAACCCCAGAGATCCTCCTGTTCCATGTCCCCAGTGCTGGGATTGCAATTGCTCATATCTACACCCAGTTTTTTACATAGATGCTAGGGATGGAACTTGGGTCCTCATGCTTGCATGATTGGCACTTTCACCACTGAGTAATTTCCCAGCTCAAATTGGTCAACTTTTTATGTGGGTGGGAGTCAGACACTGTCAGAGCCTGTGTGGGTATAGCAGACACTTCATCTACCCAGCTGTCTCCTTAGCCTGAGTTGACCAACTTTAGGGGAATTTGGCTATCCTAACTTACTTTTTTAATGGACATAAAACTGATCCATTTATTTTTTTAATTTAATGTGTGGGTATATTGCCTGCATGTATGTATGTGTGCCACATGGGTACCTGGTACCCATGGAGGCCAGAAGAGGGCATTGGATCCCCTAGAACTTGAGGTATGGACAGTTGTTAACTGCCATGTAGTTGCTGGGAATCAAACCTGGGTCCTCTGCAAGAACAGCCAGTGCTCTTAACTTTTGAGTCATCTCTCCAGCCCCAAAACTGACCATTTAAAAATATGATTCATTGGTACCCAAGGATACAACAAGACTGAACTAGATTGGACTGGATAGGGATGGATTGAATTGAGCTTGTTAGTTGGATTGGATTGAGCTGGACTGAGTTAGGTTAAGATGGGTTAAGATAAATTGAATTAGGTTGGGTTGGACTGAATTAGGTTGTGATGAGTTAAGTTGGGCTTAGTAGAGTTGAATTGAGTTTGATTGGCTTGGATTGGGTTAGGTTGGACCGAGTTGAGTAGAGTCTGGTCAGGATGGGTGATTTGAACTGAATCCTGGGATCAGTTGTGTCATGTTGGTTAAGCTGGGTTGAGTAAGTTGAATTGAGCTCAGTTGAGTTGAGCTCAGTTGAGTTGGATTGACTTGAGCTGTTGAGTTTTGTTGGACTGGCTTGGACTGAGTTGAGTTGGGTTGAATTGAGTAGAGTAGAACTCAGTTCTGATGAAGACAACACATGGGCTGCATTATTGAACGACCTTGACCTTATGGACCCCCGTTAGAAGATGATGCCCAGGAAGAAGTCTGAGCCTTCTTCTAGGTTCTACTCTGACTCTAGACTACTTTTCCTCTCATTGGGGAGGGGTGGAAGCTGGGCAGCTAGCAAACCTTATTCCTCCAAACACCCCTGACATCATCTTAACTTTCCTGAGCTCTGTTGACAGCAGCAACACCTGCGTCACAGTCAGGTGCTCTGACTGTGCAGCCTTATTTGCTTATCTACTCTCCCCATTTGGCATTCCTGTCTTTCACAAATTGTAGATTGACTCCCTTTGTCCACTCTCACCTCCCATTACTGGTGTACTCCTGAAGTCTAATCATATCATGAGGAAATTATCTGATAATCTGCCTACTAAAGAATTCATAACTTGGGCCGATGAGATGGCTCAGTCAGTAAAGGTGCTTGCCACCAAATCTGACAACCTGAGTTTGATTCCCAGGACCTACATGGTGGAAGGAGAGAACCAATTCCTGAAGGTTGCCTTCTGATTCATGTGCTGTGGCATGTGCATGTGCACGCACACACACACATACACACACTGGGAAAAAAATTCATGTCTTGATGAAGGAGGCAGGGTTGACTGCCCGAGAAACAGCACAATGAGGGGCAACAGCTCATGCTCGGCAGTTCAGGGAACCCTGGCCACCATTTGGGATAGAGTCAATCACATTGTAGCCTACTCTATGGTCCATTCTAAATGCATCACATTGCAACCATCAAAGGAAAATTGGAACCTAAACTCAGGTATTAATATAGAGAAAAGATAACTGTGCCACCTTTGATATCAGAAGCTATCAGGAGTGAGAGTATAGATGTGCTAGCAGGTAGGTGGTTTATCCAGATAATACAACCAACAAAGATAGAGAGCCCAGCAACATCCATGGAATTCTAAGCCTACCCAGTTAGTAAGTTATGAAGGATAGCTAAAGCCCTTAATGTTCTTTGATTACTCAGCACCCATCACTCTATCACTCTACAGTTGGCAGAGCCCTGGAAGGATCCAGATGGTTTATACAACACAGGGGATGTAGTAAGATGGAGCATTAGCTGAAAGGCCAGACTAACCTGCTCACTCCTGCCTTGATTCATTAAAAAGGTCTACCGAGTGCCCGCTTTCTCTCAGGCCCTGTGTTAGATTCTGAGATTGAGAGTTGGACATGCCCTGGCCCTGTTTCATGGCTCCTCCTATGTGCATCAGGGGATACAGAAATTGTCTCAGTGGCTACCACGCAGTATGAGTAGCCCGTCACTGAGAAGTACCTGAGATGCTTGAGAGGGATGTTCTAAAAATGAGACTGGCCTGGGGAAAGACACAGATGTCCTACATCACACATCTCCTTCAGAAACCCACAGTGGTCCAGCAGGAGCCCAAGCCAAGAGGAGTGTGTTTGTGGGTGAGGCGGGGCCCTCACGAAAGGAGAAGAGTCTGTCCTAGATACAGTGGGAACCCAGCCACAGCAATTAAACCAGAGTGGCACAATTAAACATGTGTTTAAGAAAGATCTATCTAAAGATATAACAAGAACTATCCAACTCATTCTGTTCTCTGGTGGGTGAGTCAATTGAGGAAATACAGCCACAGGAAATAATCTAAAAGGAAAACAAGGGTCACTTGTCTAAAGATGTTCCATAGCAGAGTGTACGGTAATGACAAAGTGGCCAAGCCAAGTGCTCCACCCCAGACAATCCATCTTTGGAAGATGGAGACTAGAGGCCAGTGATGTACACTGTCAGGGGTGACTCCACCCCTCCCCTGTCACTCAGGAAAAGTCCATCCCCACCAGGAAGCAAGAGGGACAGGATCTCAGGACACTCCTGAACTGCTCTGGTGGGTGTGTTTTGACTAAGATTTCTTCAAGGATGATGGCAGATGGCCAGCAAGCACTTGAAGAACGTTCCATGTCATCAACCATGAGGAATGCAAATTCACCTCAGTGAGGTGCCACTCACCTTGCTCAGATTGTCCACAGTGAGATACAACTCCACTTCTCTGAGAGACTCCACAGTGAGATACAACTCCACCCCACTCAGATTCTCCACAGTGAGATACAACTCCACTTCTCTGAGATACTCCACAGTGAGATACAACTCCACCCCACTCAGATTCTCCACAGTGAGATGGCACTCCATCCCATTCAGATGGTTTACAATGGAAAAAGGAAGAACTATTGGTGATTTGTGGAAATATTAGACCCCACATTCATTGCCAGCAGGAATCTAAAAGGGTATAGTCACCATAGAAAATAGTTTGGGAGCTGCTCAAAATCACTTTTCAAGTTTTTTGACACAGTGTCTTTTTATGTAATCTTGGCTGCCCTTCACAATATAGGGCCCTGGCATTCATGTAAAAGTCAGCACAACAGTGTAGGCCCATGACCCCAGTGCCAGGATGGCAGAGACAGGAGGATCCCTGGGACTTGATGGCTACCTAGCCAGTCTAGCTTAATCTGTGAGCTCCAGGTTCTGTCAGAAACCCTGTCTCAAAAATTAAGGTGGAGAGGGATTGAGGAAGATGTTCAATGTGTGTCATGATCATGTGTATATTATGATTGTGTGTGCTTGTGGATGCATATGATCATGTGTATACACATGTCATGATCACACTTGTGTGCATTATGATTGTGTGTATGCATGTCATGATTGTGTGTGCATTAAAATTATGTGTGCATGTGTATATGCGTTATGATTGTGTGTGCATGTCATGATCATGTGTGTTGTGACTCTGTATTCATGTGTATGCATGTGCATTATGATTATGTGTGTATATATGTGACTAGGTGCATATGCATGTCATGATCATGTGAGTACATTATGACTGCGCGTATGTGTGTTATGATTGTGTGTGTGCAGGTACATGTGCACTTAGGAATCCAGAGGTCAACATTGTGAGTCTTCCTTAATCCCTCTCCACCTTGGTTTTTGAGACAGAGTTCTTTCTGAACGTGCAGCTCAAAGATTAGGCTAGACCAGCTGGCATTAAGCCCCAGGGATCCTCCTGGTTTTGCCACCCCACGCTGGGATTACAGGCCTACACTGCTGTACCTGGCCTTTACATGGGTGCTGGAGATCCAAACTCAGGTCATCACTTCCCTTTGTCCTGGGCTACTGTCTCTCTAAGCCAAAAGGAGAAATAATAAGAGTCAAAGGGCCAGGTCTGTGTTGCTTCCCTGGGTTGTGGCCTTGGAGGCATGGAGCTGCAGGTTCCTCTCCCTGTCCATTCTCCATTTTACAAGTGCCTTGTGGTGCTAGGCAGGATTTTCAGGAAAGAAGAGTACGAGTGTGCAGGTCACTCCCCAACACTTCAGTTCAAAATCTGAAACAGAATTATCTAGGAATCTGTCCAACAGAATTAAAATCAGGTGTGTTAGCAGCTCCTCACACAAAAGTGTTCATAGTAGCATTACTTGTCATAGCCAAAAGTTGGCCAAATGCCTATCATCAAACTGATAGATAAAGCGTAGCATGTACTGACAGTGAATATTATTTGGTCAAAAAAGGTATGAAATACATACCTTTTATGCGATACAACATGGGTGAAACTTGAGGCACTGAGCTATATGGAATGGGCCCAAGGGCTCTGTGTAGCATGACTGTGTTCAGGTGGATGTCTTCAGGGACAGAAGGACAGAAAGAGGTTCAGTGGGCGCTGGGGCTGGAGAAGTAGAGAAGAGACTGTTTAATGAGAATAGGGTTTCATTTGATAGTAACAGAAACAATCTAGAGTTTGATAGAAATAGTGATTGCTGAGGACACTGTGCTTAAGTGGCCAGGACTCTGACTTCAGAGCTTCGGGAGCCCTCTTCCTGGGTTTGGGAAGCTTGGCTGGAGTCTGGCTTGTAGGCATCAATCTGGCTTCAGGCGTCCTTAGGATTTGTCCCTCCTCTCAATGAGAGACAAATGTGCTCTGTGAGTAGAGAGCCCCGCTGAAAAGTCATCTCATCCCAACTAAGTCTTTTGCAGCTCGCTACCTCCTCAAAAGATCCTCTGGTGTAGCCTTCATAGGGTCTGCCCTCCTGTTGTGGCTGCTCTTAGAGATGTCTGCTTTCTTGCTGTATTTCCTGGCTACTTGCTTTCTCATGGGCTCTTAGGGGTGATGGTGTGGTAGCTAGAGAGCTGCATGCATCAAACCCACTGCCCATCCTCAGAGAGACTATAGACCAGTAGTGGAGGCTGGTATGCAGCAGGGGGCTTGGTGTGCTAAGGGACTTGTCCTGAGTGTCCCCATAGACTGACAGAGAACTTGTATATTACTAATTTAGGGATATTCATTTTTTTCTCACTGCAGATGGGGAGATGAAGGGTTATAAATTGTGTGTGTGTGCACACATGCATGTGGAGACCCTTGAGTGTCATCCCCAAGTGTCATCCATAGTTTCTTGTTTTGTTTTTTGAGACAGGATCTCTCACTGGCCTAGAAGTCACCAAGTAGCTATGCAACTGTCCAATGAGCCCCAGAGAGCCACCTGTCTCTGCCTCCCCAATACTAGCATTATAAGTACATACAGTCACATCTAATAATTGGCTTTGAAAGAGAAGATTTGTGTTTTTAAATAACATTAAACATTTTAAGGAAAGTAATAGTTATTATAAAAAACCTAGGGCAAAAAAGATTTAATTTAAAAAGATGACATATTATCTAGAGACTCAGAGGTGAATCTTGTTAACATCTAGTTGACTCTTTTGTGTTTCATAAATACGTATGTATGTTAGCATTTGAATAGAGCGTGCTGTACATTGAGTTCTGTTGATTGCTTTTTCCCCTTAATAATCACCTAGACACTTCCTTGGGAGCATTACCCACTCTTCTTTAACATTCTTTGTAATTGAACTAGCATTTCACCAAACCAATAGGTTGGGGCTGCTGCTGGCTCACTGTTGTAAATCCTGTTGCAAGGACCACAGTGCTCCTGTTTGATGATTGTTGTGATTATTTCCTACTACAAATTCCTAAAGCAAATCATTAGGTCTAGTGCTTGCCTGTTTTGGAGGCCTTGTTGAGTTCTTTGGAAAGTCAATAGTAATTTACCCACCCAGTCACAGCCAATAAGAATGCCTTTTCCCCCTGCTTTGTCCTGGGCTGCTGTCTCTCTAAGCCAAAAGGAGAAATAATAACAGTCAAAGGGCCAGGTCTGCGTTGCTTCCCTGGGTTGTGGCCTCAGCGACATGGAGCTGCGTGTTCCTCTCCCCATCCAGTCTCCATTTTACAGGTGCCTTGTGGTGCTATGCAGGATTTTCTAGGAAATAAGACTATGAGCACTCAGGTCACAAATTTGGTAGCTGTCACACTCAGAGCCATCTTGAAGATGCCAAAGGAACCAATGCTCAGGGTTCTTCCTCATCCAAGATGAGATGCAGCCACCAGAGACTTCAAAAAGTGCTTAGATTGATGTTTAGGAGCAGCAGGGTTAAGAATGACCAATCTGCTTTGGAGAGATGGCTCAGTGGTTGGGAGCACCAACTAGAGAACCCAGGTTTGATTCCCAGCTCCCATCTGGCAGCTAAGGGCTGTCTGTAGTTCCAATTCCAGGGGATCCGACACCTTCGTCTGTCCTCTGTGGGCATTGCATGACACAGGTACACTTACGTGCATGCAGGCAATATACTCATACACATAAAATAAAAATAATAAAATATTTTAAAAACTAATCCAAGATGGGCATGGCAGCTTGTACCTATGATTTCTGCACTCAGGAGACTGGGGCAAGAGAATTGTCAGGAGTTCAAGGCCAGCCTAGGCTACATAGTGAGATCCTGTCTCAAAACAACAACAAAATAAACAAACAAAGCCTCTGGTCCTGTAGCTTCTTTTCGAAGGTGGTAGCCCTGAGTTCCAGAGACAGAAAGTGTCTATCTGTGATCACAGCCCAGGTGCAGAGTTTGCATCCAGGGAGAGATTTAGGATGTATGGTTCTTGCCTCTTGTCTCTAGAATTCTGGGTTCAAATCTCAGTTCTGTTGTTTGTTCTCTTTGAGTGACCTGGATTAGCTCTCTTAGTTCATTCTTTCTGATCTGTAAATTGGGACAGGATTAGAGATGAGCTGGGAGCCTCCACTGGTGGTATGTTCAATGCCTCGTTAGTCCTTTCCTATCTCACTGTGGGTTCCTTGGAGACAAGAACCTTGGTTTATTTACCCATTTCCCCAGCATTTGTCATAGCACTGAAAGGACCCAGTGAGCACTGGTGTCTGTTAATGAATGAATCCTTCAAAGCCTGGGGCTGTGGTGATCTCAGTGAAAATCCACAGGACAAGCTCTTAACCCAACCATTTGTGTGTTGAAGGACACCCACAGCCATCCATTCTGATAGCAGGGTTTGCTGAGGGCATGAGTGCAGGGTTCATAACACAGATACGTAAGGAAGAAAATATATTTTCCGGCTGAGCATATAGCACAGCTGGTAGAGGCCTTGCCTAGCATGCACAAAGCCCTGGGTTCAATACCTAGCATTGCATAAACTGTGTGTGGTGGTACACTCAACAGAAGTTCAAGATCATTTTCAGCTACACAGTGAGTTTGAGACCAGCCTCCGCCAAATGAGATATTTCCTGAAGAACAATCCAGGTGTGTGTTTCCATGCTGGGAAATTATGGCTATTCTACCCAGCAGAACAGAGGTGCTGCAATCCCAGCTCACCACCAACTGACTCTAGCTCCCTATAATTTTGACAGAAGCCCCTGGCACTTTCTCTGCTACTCCACCCTCAGTCACACAGCTTTGTGCTGCCTGGCCCTGGCTCTCTGTCTAGCTCTGAGAGGGGCAGTGGCTGGCTCAAGTCCATGATGCAGGGCTAGTACCCTGGTGCTTAGAGAATGTCTCATAGACTGTAAGGAAAACCACCCAAAATGTGATTTGTGCTGAAAATTATATGCACCTTCTATGTTTTAAATGCATACTGTAGTTACAGAAATGTGTGTTTCATATGTGTGAACTATACGTACATATTGTATCTGTGTATTTATATTTATTGGTTATGTGTACATGAAAGTATATGTTACATATAGAAATTATGTGCATATTAAGTATATGCATCTGTGTTTTGTATATAAATTATATACACTATATTATGTATTATATATAAAATTATATATACTATACATAAATTATATGTATATATAAATCTCTAAATTAAGTGTCTATATGTGCCTGGCATTAAGGTACATAAAGGGTACATGTAAGTTGAGTGTGTCTGTGCATATGTGTGTGTATAACATATCTGTATTAGTTACTTTTCTGTTGTTATGACAAAATTCCATGACCAAGGCAATTTCTAGAGGGAGAAGCTTATTTTGGCTTACAGTTCTGGAGGGAGAGTCCAAGGCACGGCAGGAGGTGGCCGGAACAGAAGCTGATAGCTCCCATCTTCAACAGCAAACATGAAACAGAGATAGCAAAGCTGGAAGTGGGTCAAGCTATGTACTTTCAAAGCCCACCCTCCCCCAAAGCACCACCAGCTGACCAAGTGTTCGAATACTTGAGCCTATGGGTGATACTTATTCAAACACCACCACATCCCACTCTCAAAACAGCCGTGTGGTGGGAGGAGTTCAGTCACAGCTCCACAGCACCCAGATCTGCTTCCCACCTCCAGTCTCTACCCTGGAGCTCCTGTCCACACTGCAGACTGCAGTCTCTGGCTTCATGAACCAGTGCTACCTGGAAACTCCATAGAAGTTCAGTCTTCCGCCCACCAGAGATCCAGCAAATCAGAATCTGCATTTTGATGAGATCCCCGCTGATTCACATATAAGTTGAAGTTTAACCCCTCTGCTTAATGTTCTTCTTGCTTAAAACCTTTCCCAGGATAACCAGAATAGTAGGCAGAGTACTAGCCTTCCAGAGGAGGCCACTCCTACCTCTAGTCCTATATTAGGCAAAGAGGAGCTGAGGTTACTGATGAAGGACAGTTGGCTGGCACTGACCTTTAAGGAGGGACATCACCCTGGTTGTCTGGTTGGGCCCAGTGTGCTCACAGGGCCTTCAAGTGGAAGAGGGAAACAGAAGTGGAGGTTGGAGTGATATATAGAAGAGCGACTTGACTAGCCTTCTTCACTGGCCTGGCAGTTGGAAGAAGGGGCCACGAGCTAAAGAATGTGTACAGCCTATAGGGGCTAGACACAGCAAGGAGGCAGATTTCTTCCTTTAAGCTTCCAGAAAGCAGCTCAGTCTGTCATTACCTTGTTTTTGAGACAGGGTCTTACTGTGTAGCTCTGACTGACTTAGAACTTGCTATATACACCAGGCTGGTCTCAAACTCACAGACATCTGCCTGTCTCTGCCTCCTGAGTGCTGGGATTTAAGGTGTGCACCACCACTCCCGACTTGCAACCTTGATTTTTATTGCAGCAAGACTTGTGTTGGTTTTCTAACTGCCAGAGCTGTAAGGTACTAAATCTGTGCTGATCTGAGCCCCAGAGTTTATGGTGATTGATTATAGCAGAAATAGATGATGGGTAAATACAGCTATTCCTGCTCTCTCTGAGGCCCTACTAAGTGCTGCTCTGGCCTGGTCTCTCAGATCTTCCCTGTCCTCACCCCAAACTCATGCCAGCAGGGTTCAGATAGTTACTCCTTGCACCCCTAGCACCTAGCTCTGTGCCTAGCCTGTGGCCTGAACTTGAGCTACCCTTGTTGAAGGGACCTTTCATGTAGCCTTGCTCCATTTGGGTCATCACCAGCCAAGGAGGATCCCCTGCCATGTGGAGGAAGTAGATATGGTCACAAGGAGGGGCATGGTCTTCCTCTGCTTCAGGAAAAGTTCCATACCTCTCTGGGCCTCAGCTTGTCTATCTGGGAAGTGAAGAGGTCAGCCCTGGTAAATCCCTACAACACTATTAACAAGAACATTCTAGTATGTCCGAGTCCTGTTTGGCCTAACTTTGAGAGAAATGAGGACGTCCATGTGACTGAGCAGGGCCCAGGCCAGCTGTCTCATCCCAAGTATGCCTCTCACTGATGGTCCATTCATGAGCTAGACCCAAATCTCTGGACAACTGTGTATATTTGGTACCAAACAGAGACTCCAGCTGCCTGCTCCTGCCGTCAAGTCAAAATGCCAAGTTACTCACTCTCCCACAGAAAGGAAAAAGGGGAAAAAAGAAATCACTTCTCACTGCAGTTTTTCCATGTGACACATTTTCTAATTTTACCCCAGGTTAAGCTGTCTCCAGTTGATGTCTCCATCTCAGAGCTTCCTGACTAAAAGACACAATGGTTTTTGTTTGTTTAGTATTGGCAAATGGGAGCTGATGTCAAATTCACAGCATCTCATCTTCACCTTCTCTGCTCTAAGATGCCCAGCCATGGCTTTGTGGTTAGGTTGCTTGGCTCTAGACCTGGACAAGTCCCTTCCAGATGCAGTGAGTTCATCTGCAAGGGGAGGGGAAGGCTAACTGAGATGGAGCCAGTGTGGGTGGGTGGAAAGGTATGGTGCTGGGCACGTTTCTAAGACCCAACCATTGAGGCTGTTGGGACTGGTGTTCACACCTGCTGGCAGCTTTGGTGGTCTGTGCTCTGCTGTTCTGTGTGTGGATAAATAAGGCATTTTTAGTACTCAGAAAGAGGATGCTGGCTGTGTTGGAAAGGTGTGAATTCTGCCCCTGTGAAATGTACTGTACACCATCCCTGACTTTCACCCCCTTGCTATACCTGGGATCAGGCTGTGTCATGTCTCTCTGACAGCCGGGCATGGGTACCCTCTCTCTGACCTCTGGCTCATTTCTCTGTAAGCAGAGAGGCTCATTTAAAGCACAGGTCTTGTCATGTCCCCTCTTCAAACCAGCCTACACTTTCCATTGCAGTACATGAGCACCACACTGCCCGGGCTGTACATAGGGCCTCTCCTTTTCCATTCCTGCAGGGCTCTGGCTCCAGCCATGCTGAATGCCTTACTGGTCTTTGGGGTCTTCATGCTCCTTTCTCCCCCTTACTCATCTTTTCTCCTTCATAGACTCCTTAATCTGTTGGTGTCCAGAGCTGTTTGGAGTGTGAGGTCCAAGGCCTGCCAGAGCTGCAGCATCAGGACCAGCGCTGTAGACACCCTTGGGTGATGTATCTGATGCCTGCAGTAGAGCCACAGTACTCTCTGTGACTTGGGGGCAGTGCTGGGTCTGAGGAGCCCAGCAGAGCTGGTTTGGTTCCAGGCTCTGCCTATATCAGCTGGTGATCTTGAATAAGTTACCAATCCTCCTGAAGCCTCAGTTTCTCCATCTGTAACAGTGGAGATAGCAATAGGACTAATCTCAGACTGTCTGTACTCATTAAGTGTGATCAAGGTACAGTGCCTGGCATGTAGTAAGCCCTCAATAAAAGGTAACAGCCATAGGACCCAGGTTCAATGTCAGTGTTGTGGTGAGCCCTCCTGTGGTTTCTTCCAACATTGCTTGTACCAGGTTTCTTCCATCAGGGGTCAAAATTCACCTGCAAGTCCATTTCACCAAGGACCTGCAAGGCCAGGCAATGTCACTCACCTTTGGAGGCTAGGATTGTTGACCCTCCAATCAGGCATAGCAACACCTGAAACCTGAGTGGGAAAAGTGAAAGAGCTAAGCAAAGACTTGTCAGGTTTGGGTGGGTAGAAATAACTGTGCAGTCAAAGTGGCTGTCCCACTCGTGGAGTCTGGTGGGCTTGTCATTCATCCAGTCACTCATCGGCCTTTACTTAGTAAGCATTATTGATACCTGCTGTATGCAAGGCCACATGTGATGTTCTGGGCATAAGATGATGGACAAGGCAGGCTTAGCTCCTGCTGTCAAGGAGCCTACCATCCAATAGGGGATGCTGACACTAAAGGTTTGTGCTGAACAAGCCTGCCACAAACAGGTGCTGAAGAAGCAGAGTACCCAGGCATGGAAGACCATACTTGCGATGCCAGCTCTTGAGAGGCTGAGGCAGGAGACTTGCAAATCCCAAGCCAGCCTGGGCTATATAGCAAGACCCGGTCTCAAGAAAAAATAAACTAGAGGGATCTGTGAAAGTGTGTGCCTGAATACGCTCATCTCTTTTTTTTTTTCTTTTCTCTTTTCACTTGTTAATTTTTGTTTGCTACAGATCCCCTTGTAGCCCCAGGTGGCGTGGAACTCACTATGTTAGGCCAGACTATTTTCAGTCTCACAGAGATCTGCCTGCATCTGCCTCCTGAGTACTGGGATTAAAGGCATAGGCCACCGTGCCTGTCTATATGTTCATCTTTATGAGTATCTTATACTCATTTCTTATATCATCTTAGTGGGTACAAGGGATATCTCACCAAAGAGTAACTTTTAAGATGCAATCCAAGGAGCAAGAGGATTTAGCCAGGAAAGGGGTGGGACTGGTGGGTTGACAAAAGGGAAAGTTGGAGAAGAAGGAGTAGACTGAGGAGAGGATAGAAGAAGCAGCCTGCCAGTGGTCAGAGCACACACACGAGGGAGAGGGAGAAGAGGCAGAAAGGGATCCTTGGGAGGAGGGTGGACAAGCCATCCCTGGCCTGGCTGGGTATCATGGCCCCTGGGCTCCCATGTGGTGCTCACAGCCCAGTTAAGGCATAGGATATCTATATGCTAGGAGGGTTGTAGAGCAGGACTCTGGGTTTGGCTACTCGCCCTGCTCCTATCTCTGCTTATGGGAGAGTGAACTGCTTCAGGTGATGAAGGCGAGCTCCATCTCTGTACATCCAAAGAAATGAGAACTTAAGGGATTTGCACCAAAACCTGAAGGAAGCAGAGCCGGAGGGAGAGCCCTGAGCCAGAGGCAAAGACTTCTGGTCCTGCCTGGGTCAGAGGTACCTCCCAGGCCATCCCTGCTGCCTGCGGAGAGATGGAGAGGGACTTGTGAGGAAGCTGCCAGGCCCTCCTGTCTGCAGTGGTACTAGATCTCTTTGCCTCTGTGGACCCCTGTGTTGAGAATGTGCATATGGGGGTGTTCATGCTGAGGCACGGGAGTGAGGAGTAAGCTGGGTCTTAGGAGGAGTCTCTGGGCATGGGAAGACTAAGAAAGCAGTTCCTCCAGAGACAGTTGCACCTGCCAGAGAGACACCCTGCCTGCCTTCTGCCCCAGCTACCCCAAGACTGGCTTTTCAGACCAAGCTATGCTTGTGGTTTCCTGGCTGGGTGACAGAGGCCTGCAAAGACCCACATTGTTTATTTCCTGGAGCATCTATTTCACTCAGCGGTTGGTAAGTTAGGAAGAGGAGACCAGTAACGACTGGGGAATAATTCAGAACATCATTAAAAGCAACAAACAGCCATGTGTTGCAGAATAGAAGCTGAAGGGCTTTGAAGCAGGAGGCTCTCACCAAGTTTCCAAGCTCCCGTGGCTCGCCTTGGCTAAGTCAGGTCCGCAGGTGTGGGGTTTCCTCTCTCTGATGATAAGTTTCCATGGAGATGATGTTTTATGTAGATCTGAGCTCCCAAACTGTAGGAGAGGCTCAGAATTGTTGCCAGAGGATGCCGGGAACTATTCTCACATAAACATTTTCTGTGTGTGGCGGGGGGGGGGTGGGGTCAGAGGGGGTGCTTATGTCTGATATTGACAGGATGGAGACTACTGCTGTCCAAAGCTCTTGTATTAGAGTTATCAATTCAAACAGGAAAGGGACGTGTCTCTATCACTACTGTGATAGAGAAATTAATCCCCAGTGCCTAGAATGGTGCCTGGCCTACAGCAGGCACTACATAAATGCTTGCTGCATGGATTGCAGTGTATGTGTTGATGGCTTCAGAGGCTTGCCTTCCCAATCTGTGTTTACCTTTTCAGGAATAAGCCAGTGAGGCTGTTCTCATATGGGAAGCTTTGGGGAAGAATGTGAAAAATGATGTTCATGAATATTCATGCAGGAAACTGGCCAATGCTGCCCAAGTTCAAGATTTCTAAGAACTGCCCAGTGGAGGCAGCCTCCCATCTAGTGTGGTCTGTGCTGCCCATTAGCTCCCTGTGAGCGAAAGCACAGTTCACCGTTCATGCACTTTGCCTGACTGGGCCTTTTTTCTCACAGGTCCTACAAGTCCACCAATATCCATTAGACTCTACTGGAGGGCAGAAAATGCCGAGTGTTGGGAATGATCTATTCTGGCTTTTCCAAATTACAGATGGCAGAAGGTGATGCAGAGAGAACAGAACTTTGCTGATAATGAATGGATCCAGAACTGGGTCTGGAACTCTGTCTACCCATGTCTGGGTGGGTGCATCCCCTTCTACAAGTTTTCAGGTGTACTTGAGCACAGGCATGATGTCTGTCTGTCTGACCCTCAGGAGCGTGGCTGGAGCTCATCTCTGCATTCACCTGATGATCCCATGTCTGCCACTTACTGGTTCTGTGGCCTGGGCACCTTGCTCAGATGTAGGGTCCATATCTGGAAAGAGGCATAGAAGTCCTGCTTCCTGGGCTATGTGAGCTCTTCATTGAGGAGCACCACGGAGTGCTGAGGATACAGTCTGAGGAGAGGAGCTGGCTAGTGCTGGGTACTCCTTCTGGGACCTTGGCCCTCACTCTGTTGTGCAGAATCATCCCCAGGGGTTGGGGGTGGGGGTGGAGAGCTTCTTAAAACACCAAGGCTTGGGCCCCATGCATCAGACTCTGGGGTAGAGGACAGGCACTTGCATTATGAAGTTCCTGGGGTGTTCTGCTCCCCATAAAGGGGAGGAGCTCAGTATAGACATCCGTGCCATGGACACCATACCTGTCCTGTACTCCATGAATCTCTAGCACTGGCAGTGCCAGACATGTGGTTACTGACACTTTACAGTCATTTTTACACCTGACATTTGTCCAGTACTACAATCCGAGAAATGGGAATTGCCATCTCAACATCCAGACAGAGACTGAAGCTCAGAGAAGTTAAAGAATTTTCCTAGGGTCATCAGGCTAGGAAGTCATTGAGCAGGGGCTCACTGGCAGGTCTCTGTGGCATCCACTTCTGTATCCTGTGCCATGCTGGGGGAGGATGCTCCTTTACTGGACCCTCCAAGGTCACTCTTCACTCAGTTTTTGGTGCCCCATAGGAGATACTTCCCGAGTTCTCACCTTGCAAGGACTGATTCCCTCACAGTGCCCTACAGGCCACAGGCTCTCCCTCCAGCAAACATTTGGAGACTGTCAAGCTGTCCTTTCATCTGCGTTAAACAAGAGTCAGTCTGTTTCAAAATATGACTTCAGGGTCACCATCTGTTCTGGTTGTTCCCTTAAACTCAAATCCCATTTCAGGGCCAAACTCGACTCTAGCACATCTCAGAAAGCAGGTCTCTTTGCACAAGTGAGGCAGAAAAATTTGTTGAAAGATAGTGCATGTTCGATAACTGCAGAACAGATTGTGTGTGTGTGTGTGTATGTGTGTGTGTGTGTGTGTGTGTGTGTGTGTTTTGTTTGTTTTCCCCTCATCAACAGCATCCAATTCATTACACATGGACCACAGGCCCCAGACAGGTTCAACACACTCATCCCTACAGTAGACCCCTCGTTCCTGTCTACGAAGCAGCATATAAGGCATTTTGCCATCTCTCCCTTCGTCACAGTCACAGGTGGGTATGGCTGGGTAGTTTGGGAATTTGGCACTGTAGTTACTTGTCCTCGTCGTGCCGTCAGCCTGGGCTTCAGTTCTCCCATCTTGGAGACTTGGTATTTTCTGAGATCCTTCGTAGCTCTGAAGGTGACCATCATTTTTCTTCACTTTGGTCAGTGTAGGCATGATTTCATGCTGCCTGCTGAAGCCTGTGAGCTCATTCTGCAAGAGCAGCTTGCCTGCCCTGGCTGCATTCACACTAGTGTGCCTGTGGGGACACCCCCAGCCGTTCCCAGGGCAGCTTGATTTTGCCCAGGGCATACATGCCAAGTTCTGAGAGACTGCAGGCAACTGTGTCTCCTGCTGCTGCCAAACTCCCGCCTGCACTCTACATTCCAAGTCGCCCAGTCCCACCCTCTTGTTGGCACGGGAAGGGAAGAGGCCCAACTGCCAGAGCAACAGCTCGAGGTGAAGGAGGGATTCCTCCTAAAATGGTCAAGGGGAGCCTTCCTCAGAAGCCCTCCAAGGCGCCTTGCTGCCTGTCATGTAAATTTCAGACTCTTGGACCTGATTTTCAAGTCTCCATCTGCCTGAGCTCTGAAGTAGCAAAGCAATTAAAGAGGAGGGGGAGGCTGGGACTTCCCAGCTGCTCCCCCCACACCCCATTAACAGCCAGCGGGCTCTGTCTCCTTTATCCTCAGCTGGGGTACCCCAGCCTCACCTTGTTATAGTAAATGCATTCAGGTACTTAGCAACTGAGGTTGGCCTCTGGTTAGAAAACATTTCCAGACTTGTGGTTCTTTGTTGGTCTCTTGTCTCCTATCCCAAATTACTCACATCTTAGCTTTCATCTCTGTGACTTTGCTTATCCAGAGCCTTCTAGAACCTTCTCAATAACCTCTCTTTCAGGTCACTTCTCAGAATTCCCAGTAGGCAGGGAGTCCTGCAGACTGCCTCCTGTCCTTGGCACATGGTCCCAGGCTCGGGCCACTTATATCTGGACTCTGTACATTGGTGACTGGTATCCTCTACTAGGCTGAGAACTACCCGGGGACCAAATTTCTCATTTTCTCTGTGCCTTCCAGTATAGCCCAGGTTGAGTCCTAAGAGAGTTGGCTCAGGGACGCTGGTGGTGGGCAGGGCCAGAGTGGGACTGGGATAGAGTGAACGTTTGGAGGACCACTCTTGCCTCCTCCTCCTCCTCTAGGCTCTCCTTGTGACTGTGTTACCCATTATGACTACTGGGAGCCTGTGGATAGCAGCTCTGAAGAAATCTATTGACTACTTAGTGCCAGCTACACTATGCCATAGGATCTGAGAGACGTTTACCCCAGGGCATGCTGCACTTAGAGACAGTTACACTCAAGGAAGTTCCAGAATCACAATACTTTTTTCAAGCTCCTCCCATCTCTTGATGGTCCTCCCATGTAATGTCTGTCTCTTGAATGAAGTTGGACCTCATCCATGTAAGAGGACCAGGGTTCTGCTCTGGGGCCTAGAGGGCTGGGCAGTCCCAGCCTATCTTGTCCAGTGACCTCAACTGGTGTCTAACACCCGGATGGGCCATGAACAGTCTTCCCAACAGTGTCAGAGAGGAGAAAGCATCTGCTATTCACAGCCCTACCCAGAACATTGCTCCAGGAAGAGGGAAGGAAGGTGGAGGCGGCTGGAATTTCATCTGGTTTGAGAAGCCTGTGTGTCTCAGAGGCATTCCAGGTCCTACTGGAGTGGGAGAGCCCAGAGCAGCTATCTTGCAGAAGCCTGTGTTTTCTAACCTCTCTGACTAAAAGATCAGCTAAGAGGATGGGAATGCAACACTCTAGTGAGTCAATAGCTAGCCTTGGTGTAGCTACTGATATAATATTAACACCATATTACTTCTGACCACCAGGGGTCACATAAAGGCTGGGCTATGATGGGTATGTTAAGCTAAGTGGTGTTAGTGGGACAATTATTGGCTTTCATGAGAGTTATTCATGACTGATAATAAATGTGCTATCCTAAGATGGGTATGTAATTAGTTGTCCAGAATTCATTAAGATTCACTCATGCATTGTTCATTCATTCATTCATTCATTCATTCCTTCATTCATCAAATGCTTATCTTTTTCATTTATTTATTTTATGTGTATGAGTGTTATGCCTGCATGTGTGTAAGTGCACCTGTGTCATGCAGTACCCTCGAAGGACAGAAGAAGGCTTTGGATCCCCAGGAACTGGAGTTATGGATGGTCGTCAGCCACCATGTGGGTGCTGGGTTTCGAACCTAGGTCTTCTACAAAAACAGCCAGTGCTCTTAAGCCCCCAAATGCTTATCTTTGAGCAACCTTGGGATAAAACTCTGTCAGGAAGGTGTGAGGAGAGTTGGGGGGATTGAGAGAAGAGACAGATGATGCCCCTGCCCTCTGAAGGGCTTGCAGGCCAGTGGGGACACAGGTAAGTGAACAGATAACAGAGGAGTGAGAAATTGGGACTTCCTAGAAGACTGAGCAGGGGAGAAGTTGTTCCTGGGGACATGGTGTGATACATCTGTCGAAGGAGTCCTTTAGAGAATGGAGGCCACTAGGCTACTTCCCAGTGTAGAAGGAGTGGCCGTCCCTGTACCATCCCACACTCCATATGGGGCAAGGGAGAGTGGGGCAAGGCTGAGAAAGCAGGTGCTATATGCCCCTCAGGAGGAATGGGACCACTCTTCTTAGAGGGACTTTCCCTAGGCAGCACCTCCCTGGGGCAGCACTGGGAAGACCACATACTCTATCATGGCTGTGGAACCCTTGCTCAACAGTGTCTGGAACTACCAAGTCCCTCCCTGACTCACCCGTCTCCAGTGACAGAAGCTCTAAACAGACTCCTGCTGGTCAGCCTCCTTCTCTTAGGAAGGGGCCTGTGGCATCTCCTCCCCCACCCCTTGGCACTGGGACATCCCTGCTTCTTATCCACGAAATCTAGTGACTCATGGACTCAGCATGCCATCAACCTGGCCAAGAAGGCTCTCAGCAGCTGAGCTGAAATGCAGGGAAGGCTCAGCTTTCTCTGTATCTCTAGGGGGCTTCCTGGGTCTGTCTCCTAAGAGAAGCAACTGGAGGCCTGTCCCTGAACCCTGAGCCTGAGTCTCTGGCCCCCGCAGCAGACTCCTGCACTGTTGGCTACCTACTCCTATCTCCCGCTCCTTGACTCCCCAGGAAAGAATGTAGGACACCACCTTAGTCTCAGCAGCTGGCTCAAGTTTGGGTGTGAGCCATAGATACCACCAGGGTTGGTTAAGGCATGGCATGCAGGGCTCTACTTAGGTCTGTGATGTTTGAGGCAGATTCTGAGGACTTGTGTCTCTGGTAAGTTCTCAGTTGATACCAGTCAAGTGCCACACTTTGAAAACCTCTGGTGTTCTAGTTAAGCAGATGTACTGTGGGTTCTGAATCCAGGCCATGAGGGTCCAGATGCTGCCCCCTCTGCACCTCCATTCCAATGTTTACAAAGCAAAGGTCATTGTAACACCTCCTCAATGGGTTTTTGTGAGTGTTGACTATGGCATAGTGCTTGGTGTATGGTAAGAATTCACATGTATTCAGATGTGTGTATGTAATCAGTTGTGAATTCAACTCATTCAGATGTATGAGTTACCTGGAACTGCTATAACAAAACACTAAGAACTGAGTAGCCAAAAGCAAGAATAATTTATCACTGTGAAGTTGTGGAGTCCAGAAGTTTGAAATCAAGGTATCACAAGCCCTCCCTCTCTCCACTGAGCTGTTTTCCTCCAGAGCCCAGAGCTGAGCCCTCCGGAGCTGCCTGCAGGGTGGATTGGTGACTCATTACAGCTGATGTCATCCTCCAGAGTCAAGGCCCTCCTTGCACTCAAAAGAGCCTTTGTTCCCCAAATGGAAAAGCAAAGTCCTTAGACGACGAGGGGTTGACTGCAAACTCTTCCCCAGGCCTTGTAGCCGCATCTGGTCCATTGTACCACTTCTTCCACATAGGTTATGGGGTGGCTCTCTACCCAGGTTCAGGTTCTGCGACAAAGATGTGGGAAGGAGATCAAAGGCTGTCACTGAAGGGCCCGCTGCATACCTCTCAAAGTTTAGCTGTGGCTCTTGCACTGAGGTTGGTTCCCCCCCCCCCCACGCCGCCCCGCTTTTGTGTGTGTGTCTGTGTGTGTGTGTATGAACAAGCCCAGTCACAGAATGAGGGAGTCAGGCCACGCTCTGCAGGCTGACCTTGGCTCTTCATTTCTCTCTGACCCAATTTAGCCAATCACATTCTTTCTCTTGTGGCTCACAGATGGAAGGTACTTGTGAAGGCAAACTGGGATGCCATGTGTTGAGTTGGGAGTCAACACCCCATCGAGTTAGTGTTAGCTAGGCCTCCTATATATACCAAGTGATCAATGCATGCCAGGCCCTGCATTTAGCACACTCCTCACTGAGTGACAGTTCTCATGTTCTCAGCCAGGGTCTATTGCTGGCATGCTGTGCAGACTGGGAGACCCCAGCCCAAAGAGGTGAAATGGCTGGTTCATGGCCACAAACCTGGTTAGTGGCAGACCCACGACTCAAGCCCAGGTCTATCTGATATTGAAATTAACCCTTGCCTGTGGCTGTTGCTTAGGATAGGGCATCAGATCCATGTAGGCCAGATCCTAGGAAGTACTGCTTCTATGAGACCAAGCAAGAGGGGCTGGGCTGGAATTGTCACTCCATTACATCCTGCCATATACATCCTGAATCCAATGATGAATGGCCTTCATGGCCTCAGAACAGTGATAAAATGCCTTCTAACCTCAGGTTTCCTAACCAATAAAAAGGAGGCAACAGTACCTTCTATATCATAGACAGTCAAGCATGAAGATGAACTGATCCCTGGCAAGCTTGTGGAAGAGTGCTGGGCATGGAGCAAGCCCAGAGCAAGTAGCCACAGGTGCTATTGTTTCTTATGATTCAGCTCATTCACAGGTCACCTTTGCTAGGTTCTTTGCTGGAGACCAAGAAACAAGCTGGTGGTCCATGCCCAAGGGGGTCCATGTGGAATCCTATAAGCAGACAGGGGACTGACTGCTGGAGTACAGAGGGAGCAGGTGCCCAGGTGGAAGGATGGGTGAGGAGCTGGGAGTACAGGCAAAGAAACTGCCTTGGGGAGCCACAGGAGCCCTAGAGGCAGAGGGCTGCAGCAGGCAGAGCCCTCTCATTACTTACCCCTGCACCAGGCCCCGGGAAGTGTGTCTGTCATCCCCTTACTTCTTGAGAGTCTCTTCTGAGAAGTGAGAGAATGCTCCCCGCCTTGCTGCCCTCCTGTGGGAGGAACAGGTGAGAGTGTTTGAGAACCTGGAGAGGATATTGGACAGGACTTCTAGTGCTTTCTAGCTGAAGGCCAGATAAACAAACTACAACCTGCACCCCAGCTCTTAGACTGCAGGTCCTAACCAAAACATCCTCTCTTTGAATTGGGGCAAGAGAGACAGAGACAGAGACAGAGAGACACAGAAATACAGAGAAACAGGGAGAGAGACAGAGACAGAAACACACACGACGGGGGGGAGAGGAGAGAGAGTACACTTGCTTGAGGGTATGCTCACACAGTAACTTTATTGAGCAGGAAAATTCCTTTGCTATATATGAAAACTGGAAAAGGGAAAGAGGCGTTTTAAGTTTACATGGAGAAAAATGCTCTTCTGTAATTCAGAAAAATGGGGTCTTTGATTGTCTAAGTGGGTTCAGGATTTTTCCCTGGCAAGAAAACAGTTCTTCTTCTAAGAAATGCTTTGGGAGGTAGGTTTTTCTAAGAACCTCTTGCTCTTTGCCGGACATAGACCATTGCTGAGTGGTGTGGCCTGGAGCGTGCTGTTCACATCCTTCTCGAGGGGAGTCAGGTAGCACCAGGACCCCTGGAAACTGTAGGATCCCTGAGGTTCCTCACAGGGTGGGGTTGAATTTCTTCACCTGCAGACAGTGATGACATTTTCCCAGGCACTGTGCTCCCCACTCTTGGCCAGGCCAGGTCTTCCAGGGACCAGGAAGTCTGTGGAGAAAACTGGGTTCGCCCTGGTCCCTGTAGGAGTAATTTCTTCCAGGCCTGAAGGAACAGAATGGCTGTCCAGGGTGTTTAGACAAAAAAAATGGGAACACAGACGTGGAGGATGCGGAATTGGAGGCGCTCCGACCTGGCAAGGGCCTTGGCAAAACATTTAGTCCCAGACTCTAGTTTTGTAGATATTGAGCCTGAGGCTTGGAAGAGCCAAGAAGACTGCTGAGCCCATGTGCTGAGTTGGTGGTAGAGACTGTCTTGCAGGCTGGTGCCCTTTCTGTCATCCATATGACACCAGTGAAGTCACCGTGTGGAAGCTGAGACTGATTTGAGTGTGCTCCCAAGGGGCAGAACTCTGCCAGGCACGAGGGTGGACGTCTCTGGGAGAATGGACTCAGTTTGACATAAGAAAGACTCCTGAAGGCTTAGAACTGTCTCCAGCGGTCAGGGCTGCTGATGGCATTTGAGTTCTCCAGCAGTGGAGGTGTGCAAGCTGAAACCAGATGGCCTTTGATGGGTGTGCAATGGGGGAGACCCTGTCCCCAGCAAGTGTGTGTAGTCTGCAGCTTCCTAAACTCCCAGGGTCCCATCTCTCCAGAGAGGCAAGGGAAGGCACAGGCCAGGAGGGGTGACTTAGGCATACCTGAGACCCCTGGGCCACCTCTGTGTATGAATGTCCAGAGGGAAAGGAGAGAGTCAAGATGGGACTGTTGGCACAAGCCTGTAATCCCAACTATTTGGGAGGCTGAGGCAGGAGGATTACAAGGGCAATATAGTGAAACCCTGTCTCAAAATAAGAAGTAAAAAGGGGGCTGAGGATATTTCACAGTGGTACAGGTTTTGTCTATAACCCTAGGTTCAATCTGGGTTCTAGGCCTGGCTTGGCCATTGCTCTTTGCTGTAGGACCTCAGACTAGCTCTCTTGGGTCCCTTTCAAGTCTCTGGCCATGGCTCTGTGGGTGGGATCCCCAATTTCCTTGGTTTCTCAAGCATGGACGGTGTCCCTCAGACCCCAAGCATGTAGTTTGGAGGAGGTGCATGTCCCTGTGAGGCCACTAGAGGCTGCTGCTGTGCTGGGTGGTGGTGCATTCTCTGCTCCTCTGCCAGACTCTTGAGACTTCCAGGCAGCCAGCCTTGATCCTGCACCAGAGGAAAGCGACTTAGGCTCTTAAATGCTGACAAGAGTGAGCCTTGGGCTCAGGTCCCAGATGGTCATCTGTGGGATGGAGCTTTGCGAAGCCAGATACAGGTCTCTAGGGAGGCAAGGCTCCAAAGCCCAGGCTATCCCTGGGCACTGCTTCAGGACCCCACAGATGTAAAGGCTGACCTATCAAACCTATCAGTTTTCCAAAGGGAAACTGAGGTCAGAAGGGGAAAGAGAAGTTCTAGGAGAGAAAGAGGAGAGGCAAGAGATCCCATTTTTACTTCCTCCAGCCAGGTTGTTGGCATGTCTGGAAGGAAATGCTGAGTCCAGCTCTGTTTGTTTCTTTACTGTTAGGAGTCTGCCATGGTTTCCATGGAAACTGGCACTGGACCCTTGGGAGGAACGTGGCACCCTGTGGTGACAGCTCAGATTTTCCTCAGCTTGGTCCATCTCTGAAGCTTTCTCTGGTGGCTCCTCCCTGTACCCTGGGGAGGGGCCACCCTGAAACTGCTGAGGAGTTTGAACCAAAGTGTTCAGGGCCAAGAGGCCCAAGTTGTGTCTGTCTGTCCCCAGGCCACGTTGCAGAATACCTGCTCTGCCAAACTTATGTGGTTGTGTAGGGGGAGGAATGCTTGCAGCTGTGTTTCTAGGGTGGGAGTGGGGCTTCCTTGTGTTGGGGTACAACTGACTGAGCCTGAAAATATTCACCTGTGAGAAGATGCAAAAGATAATGTTGATGGAGTAAACGGCATAAATGGAGACCAGAAAAGGGGAAGGAGGAGGAGGAGGAGGAGGAGGAGGAGGAGGAGGAAAGGGAAGAGGGGAAAATGAGAAGTAGACAGGTGTGTGTCATTGCCCCCCAACAGACACCTACTAAAACTAGGACCAGAGCTTCACACAGGCTAGACAAATGTTGAAACCCCAGGCCCAGAAGGTGGGTATGGAATGACACCAGGGAGCCACTGAAAGCTTGGGAGCCCATGAAAAGCATTTATGGAAGACTGCTAATGGCCACCTAGACTGTGAACTTCCTTTAAATTTATTTTATCTTTATTTTATGTGTATGAGCATTTTGCCTGCGTGTATTGCAAACCATCCATGTGTGTGCAATGCCCTTGGAGGCCTGGAACTGGAGTTATGGATAGTTGTTAGCCAAGGGGCTCCCAAGAGCAGCCAGTGCTCTTAACTACTCAGCCATCTCTCCAGACCCACAGTGAGCCTCTTGATGACAGATGGTCTGGGTTTAGATCTGTATCTTCAGCACTACGCAAGGCACAGTGAGAGGAAGGGTCTTTATAAGTTGGAAAAGTTGTGCAACCCCCATAAGAAATGAAACTATTCCTATGCATTAATGAAGTAAAAGAGCAAGACTGAAGTTATTTCCAGCCACAAGAGTAGTCAAGGGCCTCAGTGATACCTAGAGAGCCCATCTTATTTAACCCACCACAGACAGGGAAACTGAGATCAGAGAAGGGGAACAGTTTGCCTAAGAGCACAGAGAGAGTCAAGGGCAGAACAGGGACTTGAACTCTTGCCCCACCGCTCCTTCCTGGGCATCATTGCTCACTCCAAGGCTGTGTGGCTTTCAAGGTAGTTCCTAGGAGATGGGAGGAAACCTGCTTTCCCAGGTGATGGATATACATACAAGGAGGAGGTTGTAGGGTGTGGGGCTGGAACCAAGCCTTGTTGACCCTTACCAGGGCCTCAAACTCAGAGCCTGGGATTTGGCTCATCCAGAAAAATCATCTCCAGCTGAGGACCAGGGACTGTGCTGGGTAGACAGGGAAGGTAGGATGCAGCTCCAACACTCAAGGGGCTCCCAAGATGGTGGAGACATCTATAAAAAGAAAAGATACATGCTGCATAGAGTCAGGGCCAAGTTCAGGAGAGAGATTGCATAGCTTAGCTAGCAGGGAGATCCAGGAAGCTTCATGGAGGAGGTAATGGTGGTACAATGGGGAGCCTTGAGACCTGTGGAATAGTCCCTCAGAGGAAGAAAACAGGCTTAAAAGGACCCACCAGGTGTGATGGTGTGATGCACATGTGTATAATCCCAGCACTTGGGAAGTAGAAGCAGGAGGATCATGAGTTTTGGACTATCCTGGTGTCATAATGAGATACTGTCTCAAAATAAAAGAGGGCAGTGGATAGGAAGATGGCTCAGTCAGTATAGTACTTGTTGAGGACCTGAGTTCAATCCCCAGAACCTTCATAAAAAATTGGAATGTTTATAATCAGCACTGAGAAGGCAGAGACAGGTAAATCCTAGGGCTTCTTGGCCAGCTTGCCGAGTCATATCAGCAAGATGCTCCCAAGAGCAGCCAGTGCTCTTAATCACTGAACCAAGGCCCGTGAGAGACCCTGTCTCACAAAACAAGATAGATAGCTCCTGAGGAATGACCCCTGAAGTTGATCTCTGGTCTCTACATCTATACAGGTTCATGCACCCATACAAACACACACACACACACACACACACACACACACACACACACACACGTGCAAAGATGGGACCCATTCTGGACACTTTGATTTTAACTTCCAGTACAACAACGGTATGAAAAAAAGAGCAAGATACTTATACTAGTGTGAGAAATGTGTACGCTAATCATTCTGGATATATTATTTTATTCAAGACACGCAACTGCCCTATGCTGTAGGCATTATAATCTGTGGAGAAGTATGAATCCCTTCAAGGACCCTGAGACCAGAGTTTCATAACAGCTCTCACCAGCAGTGTCTCAGCCTTCCAGGCCTTGTCCCTCAAGATGGAGAGATATCTTCCCACCAGCTGTGACCTCCCATCCCAGGATAAGTCATGGACCAAATTTCTGAGCCTGTTTCTCTTGGCTCCCCAGCTTCGCCTCCCTTCCCTGGTGGCCTGAGCAGGTGGCCTTTCAGCTGGAGGCCAAGGGTAAATGAGCCAGCAGGACCAGGCCCAGCTCTGAGCTTGGGGTCACTCCAGGCCAGGGGTCGTTCCCTGCCATACCACACCATGGGACCATGGGTGTGGAGGAAGGAGGGGTTGGTGAAAGGAAGGCCGCAAGGCCTGGGGACTAGGGCTTTCACTAGATCATGTGCCCCTTGCGGCTAAGACAGTGGAAACAATCCCTATGGCCTGGAGCCTGTACACTTGTCTCCCATGCATGTCTCAGGCCTGAGAATCAAGGCGGGAGGAGGCAGAGTGAGTTCAAAAAATTATCGGTGCAGTTTGCTGAGAACTTGCACCTCATACTATCATCCCATTTGTCCCTGTATGGAAATTGGGCAGAAAGGACATCTTGCCACTAGGAAGCCATCCCCCCTAAGGCTGTACATATGATAGGGGGCAGAGGCTGGAGGGGTACTCAGGTCCCACCAAAGCTGAGGGCACCCTCTACTGCAGTCTGCTTCCTCTTTCCCTTTCCAGCTGGCCCACCATGGGCCAGAACTTGAAAGGACTGGGCAGCCAGGGATCTTGGGAACTTGGAATTTGGAGTCTGGGTCCACCCTGATTATGCTGATGAGCCTCATGGCCAGGACTCTCCCTTCCTCATCATCAGCTTCCTGGCCCATAAAAATAAGGAAGTTGGATAGGGTTGTGAAACATTTTTAAGTGGATGCCTAGAAATAGAATTCACAAAACCCACCCAGTGCAATGCTAGACTGATTTAAACGACCTGTGTTCCCAGGACCCTCACTTGACCCTGGAACTCCCAGGAACATCACTGAGCTTCTAGCCCATTTACCCCAGAGGAACAAGAGTTTTGATGAACCTGAAGCATCTCATCAGAGAAGAGCTTTCCGACTTCCCAGCAAAAGAGAGAGGAAAAGCTGCTCATAGATGAGACAGAGAAGAAGGAAGCCAAACCATCTGGCTTTTGTTTTCTCTTAGTGTTAAAACGTGTAGGGAAGGGAGGAAACCTTTGTGGGATGTTTGAGCTTTCCCTTTCTTCTTCCTCTTTTCTTTCATTCTTAAAAAGATGGCTATATCTGAATAAGAAAAGCAAGTAAAGGTCTTTAAATTTCTAAAAGCAAGTGCAAGGAGTTTTAAAAAATGCAAATGTCTTTAGTTTTCATTCGTGGTGTAATATTGCAAAGGTATCTGGTGAAGAGAAAGTCTCCCAGCTTCCGGCCGCCACTCCCTCCCCTGGACACAATCTCTTGTCCTAGTTTCTTGCTAATCCTTCTAGAGATATCCTAACATATTTTAATATATGCATAATCATGCACCAATTAACAACAGATTCATTCTGAGAAGCTCACCCTTAGTTCATTTGATCAATGTGGGAACTTAATAGGGCGTACTTGAACTAAGTCAGCTATGATACTTCTAGACAGCATAATCTTTAGGGCCACCTCATACATGTAACTCATTGTTGATTGAAATGTTATATAGAGCATAACTATGGATTTAAATATATACATTGTATATTTATGTATTTGATATGTGACAACACAGATATTTCCAGAAGATAATGATTGTTCTGAGTCTTGTTATTTTGTGTTTTTACTTACTACTTCTTGGTGAGTGCTTGTATTAATATCTAAGGTATCACATCTCTTTTTAAATTTAATTAATTAATTTTTATTTTATGTGTATGAGTGTTTTGCCTGCATATATGTAAGTGCACTTGTGTGTGCAAACCTGCAGAGGTCAGAAGATGGTGTCAGATCCCCGGGAGTTGGAGTTATAGATGGTTGTTAGCCACCATGTCGGTGCCAGGAATCGAACCTGGGTCCTCTGCAAGGGCAACCAGTGTTCTTAGCCACTGAGCCATCTTTCTAGCCTGGAATCACATCTTTTGGAAGGCCACAAAGAAACTCATTGCATGAGTGTTATAGTTAATCAATTACACTGAGTCAGAGAGTACATATGCACTTGTACTTTTGATAAACATTGTCAGTTTGTGTCCTACAGATGTGACACAATTTAGGTTCCAGCTAGCGGTGCAGGAGAGGGCCTCGTACTGCCAGCATTTTAGATTAGCCAACATTCTGAGCACTGCCAATCTGATAGGGAAAATGGCATCGACCTGAAGTCTCTGTTTGTACTTCTTTCATTATGAGGTCAAATATTTTCCATATACTTATGGATGAGCTACTTTTGTTCATTTCTTTTGCTGTGGATAGAATTTCCTGTTCTTTGCCAGTTTCTCTGTTGAGCTATTGGACCTTCATTTACTTTGCATATTAGGGAAAAGAGTTTGCTGTCTGTGATATTGTGATACTGTGCTTTCTGTCACATTTTGGTTTTTATGTGACATTGTGGGATTAATGTTATTATGTTTGTTTGTTCTACAGATCTTTATTTCTGTGTAGTCAAACTTAACCAAATTTATTGATCTTTTAACCTATACCTTCTAGAGTTTGAATCTTAAATCCAAATTACTTTCAATGAATGTCTTTCTAAAAGCAAGTTGCAAACTGGAAAGGAGAAGCATTCAATTGAGAAATCTGAGTTTATGGTCACCAGACGCTTTCCTTCTATTAACCTTGGTTTAGTGTTTTATAAAAGGAGAAAAGAGATGAATGGATTTTTCATCCATTTATCCATTCATCCACCCACCCATCTATTCATCTACCCACACACCCATCCACCCATCCATCATCTATCCATTAGTCCATCCACCTACCCATCCGTCCATCCACCCATCTATCTATCCATCCATCATCCATCCATTAGTCCATCTACCTACCCATCCATTCATCTGTCATCCATTCATCTATCCATCATCCATCCATTAGTTCATCCACCCACCCACCTATACATTCATCCATCATCTGTCTATCATCCATCTATCATCCTTTTGTCATCCATCCATTTGTCCATCCACTCACCCACCCATCCATCCACCCATTCATTCATCCATCTATCCATCTACCCACACATCCATCCATCCATCCATTCATTCATCCATCCACCTATCCATCCATCTACCCACATACCCATCCATCCTATCCATCCTTCCATCATCCATCCATCCAACCATCATCTATCCATCCACCCATCTATTCATTCATTCATTCATTCTTCTTCACTGGGCCAGACCCTGGAAATAATGAATGGTAAAGTCCTTTTCTTTATCATATATAAGTAGAAACAAGTGGCCCAACAGTGATATGATGGTATGGAGGGGGCTATTACAGAGAGCCCCAGTGTGCATGCAGGAATATTTCTGTGAAACCCCAGCAGGGAGAGCATATGGGTGTGGCAGAGGAAATAGCTTTCCCCTGAAGGAAACTTGGGTTGACTCTTAAGGAGGAGGAGTTACTGTGGGAAATAACTGGGTCAGATGGGGTGGGTGACAGAAGGAAAGTGTTTCGGGTAGAGGTGGGAGGATCTGTGACAGTGGGGGGCACTCCAGGGATTGTGCTGGTATTACCAGAAATTTGGGGCCTTCCATCTGGGCTGCCACATGTTACTGGGCAATTAGAGTTGTTTCTCAAGGTTCATAGTCATAAAATAATTGAAGAATAGACTCAGAAGAAAGTTCAAAGACAATTTTCTTAGAGTTTATAAGAAAAACCACAAGCTAGGCAAGCTGTAAATCTTGGTAGCTGCCTAGAGGAGGGAGGTCAAGAAAAGGAAGACAGAAAGCTATGGCTTTTGTAAACAACCGTATGGCAGAAAGGGGTGGGGGGGACAGCTTCAGAGAAAATGAGTCAAAAATCAGCCCAAAGTACCAGAAAAAGCATACGCGGGCTTTGGCCAGCATCCAAAAAAAAAAAGAGGAAAGGTTATACCTTTTGGAGTCAGTGCTCAGAACGACAGGCAGGCAGCCCTAACAACCTCATGATGGCTCCATCGTGACTGATCCAGGGGTGAGCTTTCTAGATAGGAAAAGTACACTATCTCATTAAAGGGATAATACTTCTTCCCATCTCTTTAGCATAGTGTTATGAATCCACCTTCCTGGGAGTGGTCCCTTGGCCAGATGAGTGGCCTATCCAAATGGAATGTTAAGTCTCTACCCAGAGATAGATTTCATTCTTTTCATTTAGGTGGCACTAAAGCTTTCTCTTTATGGGTGACAGAAGGAAAACATTTGGGGTAGAGGTGGGAGGATCTGTGAGGGGGAGGCACTCCAGGGGGCACTATGGTAGCCTTCAATGCCACTGGGTCATGTTGGGAGCAAGGCAGCATGGCTGGGTCCAGAGCACAAAGGGCCCTTCAAGCCAGTTGGTGGCAGCTGTCAGCCCTGAGGACCATGAATGGCCATGGAAGATGTCTCAGCAGGTGCCAATGTGATCAGATCTGCTGTTTTGTTGAAGGGGGGGGGCGGTGATCACTTCCATAAAATTTGTTGTGAAATACTTCCAATAAAATGTGTTTTAAAGAACACTACAATTAATACTTCCTCAAAATATTATCTGGGTTAAAAATTAAGCCCCTCACTGGTGCTGGAGAGATGGCTCAGCTGTTAAGAACACTTGCTGCTCTTACAGAGGACTCGAGTTTCATTCTCAGCACCCACATGGTGGCTCCTGTTTGTAACTCCAGTCCCAGAGGATCTAGTGCCCTCTTCTGGCACCCATGTTCACTGTAACATGTGCTGTACAAACATACATACATTCATATAAAATACAAATAATTTTAAAAATCATCATATTACTGTAATGGGAAAGTCCCCTAGACTGCTCTCAAGGCGTATCTCTGCCTCCCTTCAACATGGCAGCCTTAGCCTGCTTGTAGGCGTAGCCAGTGCCACAGTGTCTTCAAAGAGCACTTTAGCATCAGTCAGTGAAGTTGCAGGCCACCCACAGGTCCCATCTGCATGGTGGAATTACATGCACACATGAGCACAGAAGTTGCATATCAGGAAGCCTGTGGCAATATTGTGTGGACCTGTGATAGAAACCTTGCTCTCCATCACCAGAAAAGTGAATCGACCCATTGTGGCTTATTCACACCAAAGAGCACTGTGGTAAGAACAGAGTCACAGTGTCAAGGATTAACCCCAAAATTACAATGCTGAGTTAAAAAAGAACACCTGTAGATGCAGCCCACCAGCATCTATATGAGGTTTAAAAGCACACACAGCAGTTCTGCATTCTATCACGGATACAGGTTGTATAGTAAATGCATGGACAGATGCACAGGAATGGTAACATGGAAGTTGTTACCCACCTTCTCTCAGTGTTGTGGGTGGGGATGGAACACTATGGTCAGGGCACCTCTCTCTGCATCTGAGCCACACACAGACTCCCTATAGAGACCCTTCTTCTCAGTGAGGCCATAGATGTTGAGTCAACTGGAAGTTAGGCCAGCTGTGGCTTGCACATCTCCTCCCCCTCACTGGCTGGGTATTCATGTCCCAACCATCCATTCTTCATCAGTAAAAGGGAGAGTAGCAGTTGGTTCCCAGGGCTGCTATGAGGACTAAGACAAACAGCATGAACTCAAGGTCAGAGAAGACCCCATCCCAGCATAGTGGGGCAGGTCCCTGCCCATGGACTCTTTGACTGTTGTGTAAATTTAACAAAAAGTAGAAAGCGGAAAATGTTAATGCATCTTCATTTTTGACTGGGGGCTACATAGATGATTTTCTAGTTTGCTTTTCTGTTGCTGTGATAAACACCATGATCAAAAGCAACTTGAGGAAGAAGGTGTTTATTTCATCTTACATTTCCAGGTCATGATCCTTCCTTGAGGGAAGTCAGGGCAGGAACTCAAGGTAGGAGTTTGAAGCAGAAACCGCAGGGGAACGCTGCTTACTGTCTTCTCTGTGGCTTCTGCTCAGCTCCTTTTCTTGTATAGCCCAGGACCCCCTGCTTCGGGATGGCACCACCCACAGTAGGCTGGGCTTGCCTACATCAATTAGCTATCAAAATAATGCCCCTGCAGACATGTCCTCAGATCAATCTGATAAAGCAATCCCCCAGCTGAGACTCCCTCAGATACCTCTGGGCTGTATGAAGTTGAGACCTGAAGCTAAGTAGGAGAGATGGTTTTATTCAGTCACTCATTTTGATCTCCTGACCTAGCTTCCACCTGTGTTAGAGGAAGCATCTTGGCCTTGGGCTAGGGGCCTCTAGCATTTAACTGCAGCCCAGGTAGCTACCAGGAAAGTCTGCCTCATTCTGATGTTCTCCATTCCAGGTCTCCTACCCTGACCTAATTTTTGGGTTCCAGTTTTGCTTCTGAGGCTGAAGGGTGTTGCTTGTCTACTGCCCTAGAAGCACTGGGCATGTCCACCCTCCCTTATCTACCTGCCTTCCAGTGTCACTCACAATTGCCACCTGGGCTCAGGAATGCTTGCACACCACTGTGACCAGCCTGCAGGCTTCTCCCAGGGATGGTCAGAGGACCTATGGCTCCCAGACCTGGGGTCCTTTTCAGGTCATTGCAATGAGCTCTAGCAACTCTCCCCAAGGGTGCTGGTGAAAAACACAGGTTCGGGTCATGGGCTCCGGGTTTGAACCCTGCTTGTGAATCTTGCCTGCAAATTTGTTAGCTTCTGGAAGCTTTGATTTTTCTCAGAAGTAAATGGGAATAATAGTCCCTAACCTCATGGAGTTCATGTGAGTATTACATGAGCTTAATTAAGTATGAAAAGAACTTAGAGCTGTGCCTAATACAGAGAGTGAGCTGGGATGATGATGATGATGATGATGACGACGACAATGATGATGATGATGATGGTGGTGGTGGTGGTGGTGGAGGGTGCCCACCATGATGCAAAGTTCAATTACTCTAAGCTCTGGCAACACTTCCCTTTGCCCCCACTTTCCCTCTGTACCCTGAGGCACTTAAACAGAAGACTTCACTGAAAACAAAGCAACACAAACCATCCAGCTTTGTAATGCTCTCCAGGTTAATGGGGAGAACACTGTATATTCTAGGAATGTTCCAGAAATTAGTTGTAAATATATTCAAAACCATAGGTCATGACCCACTAGTGGGTAATCAAATCAGTTAATAGGCTTTTCCACCATGGATTTACTTTTAAAAAGAGAAAAACAATAGTTAAAGGGGAGAGTGAAAATATCCAGGGGCCTGGTGAGTACTAAGAGTCAATTAGTGCTTTCTAAAATGCTCTTTCTGGGTTAGATTCACGGATTTTTTTGTGTGAACTGTATATTGGGCTGTAATGTAAATAAGTGCATTTCATATTGGGGGTTGTTTGGGGAGTCATAATTTAGAAACTACAGTTTTGAAGGATTCACATGTGCTTGTGACCCCTTTGTCCTCATTTCCAGCATGGTTGAACCATGATCTCTCTTCTTTCCTGCAGGGCCGGCCTCCCAGAACCATCTGGACCTCACAGAGCTCATCGGTGTTCCTCTGCCCTCATCTGTGTCCTTTGTCACTGGCTATGGTGGCTTTCCAGCCTATAGCTTTGGGCCTGGTGCCAATGTTGGCCGCCCAGCCAGGACACTCATCCCACCCACCTTCTTCAGGGACTTTGCCATCAGTGTGGCGGTGAAGCCCAGCAGTGCCCAAGGCGGTGTGCTCTTCGCTATTACTGATGCTTTCCAGAAGGTCATCTACCTGGGCCTGCGGCTCTCCAGTGTGGAGGATGGCCACCAGCGGATCATTCTCTACTATACCGAGCCCAGCTCTCACGTGTCCCATGAAGCTGCTGCCTTCTCAGTGCCCATGATGACTAACAGGTGGAATCACTTTGCCGTGACCATCCAGGGTGAGGAGGTGACCCTCCTCATGGACTGCGAGGAGCACAGTCGTGTCCTTTTCCAGCGGTCCTCCCAGCCTCTGACTTTTGAGCCCAGTGCAGGCATCTTTGTAGGCAATGCAGGAGCTACTGGGCTAGAGAGATTTATGGTGAGTTCCAGCCCTCGCCCTACAGGTCAGAGAAGCTGTGGACACAGATCCCCACATCCCGAACAGGAACAATGATCATTGTTATTTTATTAATTAAAAAATATTTTATTTTTAATTTTATTTTATGTGTCTGAGTGTATTGCCTGTACTTTGCAAGTGCACTCCTGTCATGCAATGCCTGTGGAGGTCAGAAGAGGGCTTCGAATTCCCTTGGAACTGGACAGTTGTTAGCCGCTATGTGAATGCTGGGGTTGAACCTGGGTCCTCCGCAAAAGCAGTCAATGCTCTTGACTGCTGAGTCATTATTATATTATATTCTTTTTATTTTATGTGTATGAGTGTTTTATGTGCATGTGTGTAAGTGTACCAGTGTCATGCAGTGTCCACGGAGACCAGAAGAAGGTGTCAGATCCCCTGGAACTAGAGTTACGGACTGTTGTTAGCTGCCATGTGGGTGCTGGGAACCAAACCCTGATCCTTTGGAAGAGCAGCCAGTGCTCTTAACTGCTGAGCTGTCTCTCCAGCGCCTGTTGTGTTATTCTTATGCCCTCAAAGGCATGCATGCTAGGTAGACAGTACTCTAGGTCATGTACCCAGACCCTAGGACTTTGCCCTAAACTTAGCCTGCAGGCTTTAGACAGTACTGTGTCTGATACACTGGGTTTTCTTGTCTTAATGTCGGCATAAAAATCTCTAACCTAAGACTGAGCTTGATGGTGCAGATCTGTAATTCTAGCACTCAAGAGGCCGAAGCAGGAGGATCATGAGTTTGGGGCCAGGCTGGGATACAGAAAGCTCCAGGCCTGCCTGAGAAATAGAAGCACTGGTTAAAAAACAAATGGACTAGAGAGATGGCTCAGTGGTTAATTACCATGAAGATAGATGATTCCAGAATACTGGAATAAGAAACAACTTTTCTCTCCTCTTCTGGACAATGTGTTCTAAAACAAGCAAACAAACAAATCAGAAAACTGACTTTACCACCAGAGAGGCTTCTGTGAATACCATTCTGTAAAAAAAATCAGTAAGTGACTGGGCATGGTAACACAGGGGCAGGCAGATCTCTGTGAGATTCAGGCCAGGCTGAGCTACACAGCAAGTTCTAGGCTAGAGAGGACTATAGGGAGACTGTCTCAAACAAACAAACAATCATCATTAAGTGATCGTGTAGCACATGTGTGTTGATCCAGGGAACCGCCTGAGTGAACAAGACACACTAAGGAAGACAGGTATCCTGGCTCATGCTTATGATCCCAACACTGGCATTACCTTGATTTTCAGGCCAGCCTGAGCTACATAGTGAGTTCCAGGCTATCCTGGCCTACAAAATAAAATTCTGTTTCAAAAAACCAAACCCATGCTGGGCATGGTGGCACATGCCTTTAATACCAGCACTCGGGAGGCAGAAGCAGGCGGATCTCTGTGAGTTCAAGGCCAGCCTGGTCTACATAGTGAGTTCCAGGACAGCTGGGGCTACAGGGAGACCCTGTCTCAAAAAGACCAAAAAACCCAAAAAAACAAAAACAAAAAAAACAAAAATAAAATAAACGAACAACAACAACAAACTCCCCCAACCCCTCCCCAAAAGGTACCACTAGAGAGTTAAAGCGAATGTATTTGTAGCACAACAGGAGACTTTGGGGAGTGCTGAGGAGTTACAATCCTGTCTGCAGTTGCATGTACTTGCTCTGGTGTCTCTTGGAGATTAAGCACCAGATTTGGGAACCTTGGTGTGACTGGGGCAGGAGGCTGTTGGCAGCTCTCCTTGGGGCAAGGACATCTTGCAAGGAACTTTTGAGCTTTAGTAGGGTAGAGAAGACAGATTTCTGGGTCTGCTGCTCACTCTCAGGGGACCTGGAGATTAGGAGGCTGCTGTGGCTGTCCATGCTCAGAACACAGACTGTCTAGGGACCTTTGTGGCTAAGAGGCTCACATGGGAGCAAGCAAGAGGAGCCCCTGGTACAGAGAGCCAAGAAGACACTTGGTATTGCTGTCAAAGCCTTGGGTAGCACATTCTCAAGCTGGTCCTCTCTCTCCTGCATTCAGGAATATTCATCTTCTAAGGACAGTGTGAAGTACACATGTAACTTGTGCCTTTTGATTCCTCTGTTCCTCAGGGCTCCATACAACAGCTCACTGTCTACACTGACTCCAGGACCCCCGAGGAGCTGTGTGAAGCCCAAGAGTCCTCAGTGAGTTCTGACCCCATCCCCCAGCACCCTGCACCCCCCTGCCCCAGTTACAGGAGGACCGGGCACCCAGCCATTCTCCCCCTCAGCATCATGCCGTCTAAAAGCCTCTCGCGGAGGCCAGCACTGTCCCAAGTCCTATTTTGGGCTTTTGGCTTTATTTCACTTTTTAAAGTGCTTCAGCTATCTCCTTGGTGTGGGGGTTGTGCATCTTATAAGGTGTTCCTGTGGCTGTGGCAGTCAATGGCCTGGTTTTCTGCCTTCCTGCCAAGAAGGGTGTCAGGATTCTAAAATCAGAGTTAAAATGCTAAGATATTCTGGGTGTAAAGTCCTATAAAAATGAACCTAAATTTAGGTTCGTTATATGCTTGGCAAATGAATCAATTCCTAAGTTGGGGTGGAGTGGGGGCCAGAAAGGAAAGATAGCTCCCTCCCTCCTTTCTCTGCTTTCCTCCCTCCTTCCCTCCCTCCAGGATTTGCTGGTAGGTGACAGCCCTGGGTAGAGACTGAAAATAAAGGGATACTTTGGGAGCTCTCCCCTCCTCTGCTGCTGGCACACATACATAGACCAGAATACAGCAATAGAGCCTCAGCCCAGACTCAGCAGGTCAGGCAAGAGGAGGAGCTGGAAGCAAGCTGGGAAAGCAGCCTTCCAGCAACAGCAGCACCTTGCCAAAGCCAGGCACAATCAAGGGTGTTCCTCCTCAGGACTCCTGTCGCTCCTTGAGAGATTTCAACTCCCAAACAAATTAGAAATTGATTTCATAAAATTTGTGTTTTAAAACATCTGTACATCGAAGGTGGGATTTGGCCCTGTCTGAATGTCTGTACCCCGAGCCTGGAGAGGGAATACCGGATATGGTCATACATTCATGCCTGTACTTTGTTCATGTTGAAGACGTAGAAACAGCCTAGGAGTCCCAGAGCATGGGCTCCATTGCATGGTCGGTGCACAGGCTCCTGAGCTGGCTGAGCAGGTTAGCTATGAAGTTAGGCAACACCAGGAGGCCACACTTGGTGAGTGCATCTGGAAGTGATTCCATGACAGCCTTGCACAGACTGGGAGCAAAGGGAACCTGGGCACAGTGGAAGATCATGTTAGACAGACTGTAGAAATGCAGTGTGAAAGAAAATAGCCAACTGTGCACACTGCACACATGCTGTGTCCTCACCCCTACTCTGTCTATGATGAACACACGTGCACATGCAGTCACATACATGCACCCACATGCATATACCTTACATGCATATATACACATGCAAACACATACACACATACATGGACACCCCCATATGTACATACACACATCCACATACATACATGCACACTTTGTACATACATGTCTATGAATGTACACATGCACACACCACACACACTGTACACACATTTCACATACATGCACACATGCATGTATACCACACATATGCATGTGCACGATATAAATATACATGCATACATTCACATAATACACAATTTATGCACAACACACATGCATGTATGCAAATACATATATACGCACATACATTGTATGTACCCACATACATGCACATATAAATGTACGTACATGTGAACACATGCACACACACTTCCTCAGAAGGAGTCTGTTTGTTAGTCTCTGACCTTTCTGGGTGCCACAGTCGTATGTAACCTGCTCTTCCACTCTGTGCAGCATGGTTTGTCTCCCCACAGGCATCTGGAGAAGCCAGTGGGTTTCAGGAGATGGATGAAGTTGCTGAGACCCTGGAAGCCGTCACCTACACTCAAGCCCCGGTGAGCATGGAGTGCTGACTCTGTGGGTGGGTCAGCTGTTCAGGCTGTTTTCAGATCTGTCAGGTTAAGTACCACTTCCTTTGGGAAGGTCAGGAGAGTTCTTTGCAACTCCACCCCCATGCCCAGCCAAGCATACCAGCTACTCAGGGCTCCCTGTGCATATGGCCGTGAAGCTGTGCAAAGGGAGATGTACTCTGTGGCCTTGGAGAACTTAGCCCCTCTGAAGGTCAGGTCAGCTCTCTGCTACAGAGTGGTAATAACAGTTCGATCTCAGGGTGTTGGAGAGTTAGGGGAGGCAGGCAGGGGTGAGTCTAAGAAAGAGCCTGGCTTGAGGGAATGACCCTGAATGATGCCCACTGTTACCTTGGCCCCATGGGAAAGGCAGTCCTCTGCCTGGTGTCTACATCTCTCCCTCCTGGGAATGGACCTTGTGGCTGAGGAGGAAGCAGTTCCAAAGTCCTGAGTCAGAGTTTGGGGATTGCAAGGAGCCTATGGTTGGCTGGTTTGTTGGTTTGTTGGTTTGTTGGTTTGTTGGTTTGTTTTTGAGAATAGCAAAGAACACTTGAGTTTCCAGCAGAGAAAGCTCCCAGGCCGGGCTCAGGCACTGTGAAGGCGCTTCTGATAGAAGAAAGCAGGGAGATAGAAATACAGCAGAGACTACAGATTATAGACCTCAGGCAATAGGGGTATGGGTATGGCAGAGTAGAACCCTAGTCTGCTAGCAGTAGAAAGACTTAAACAGAAATGTACATCAAGGGGCTGGAGAGATGTCTCAGCAGTTAAGAGCACTGGTTGCTCTTACAGAGGACTCAGGTTCCATTCCCAGGACCTACATGGTGACTAACAACCGTCCTTTACTCCAGTCCCAGGTGCATCTGAGACCCTCTTCTGACTTCCATGGGCATTGTACAACACGGATGCACTTATGTACATACAGGCAATGCGCTCATACATATAAGATAAAAATAATAAATAAAATAGTTTTTTAAAAGAAATGTACATCAAACTGCCCATATTACAGATGGGCAGACTAAGATCCAAACAGGGCACCTGAGCAAGCTGGACTAGAGCACAGGTCTTCTGATGTCCACCCATGAGTTCATGGCCTGCGTGGGATCACATCCAATCTTGGCTGGGATGGAGAAGTCAAGGGTCCAGGAGCCTGCATATTTAAGATGGGATAGTGGCTGCTTGGGGGAAGAGTCGGAGTTTGTGTGCCCATCAGTCCTAGTTATGCACTGGCCTGTCCCAGGTACAGGGTAGCAGGCCACAGAAATGTGGTCCCTTGGGGCTCTGAGCATAAATGCTTTTTTCTGTTGTAACAGTCCACAACTCAGAAGGAGGCTAACTCAGCAAGAGGTGGCAACAACCCCAGGGAGAGGCAGGAAAGGACATCAGGGTTTGAAAGTGTGAGAGGCTCACAAGGGTGGAAGTAGGACAGGCGTTCAGGAGGGGGTGACAGAGCTAGCCAGTTTGGGACAGGCAGAAAGGGGGAAGAGGCTGGGGTGTCTGTGGATGTAATGTCATGTCACTCCCTTCAAGCGAGATGACATCATCCATTGCACAGATGTAGAAATGGGTACCCAAGAGCACCAAAAGCTTTTCAGGGTCAGATGGTAGCAGAGTCAGGAAACAAGCTACCTGGTCCTCTTTCCAAGACATAAGGGGCAGCATCAGCCCAGGGTGTGACATCAGTCCAGAGAACTACAGGAGGAAGGTGGCTGGAGGAGTGATGTACTTGGGGGCCCTCTGCGGTGGTCCATTCTTTCCTTTCTCAAGTTCTTGTCCATTTGGGAGAAGTGGTGTATATTCACTTTTCATCCAGGGTGGGTCCTGGATGAAATCCACTGGCTACTGGTCTCCAACAAGAGACCTAATCTCTCCAAGACTCAGCTTCCCCTGTGTCCATGGAGCACACCTGTTGGGCAAACTGACTGCAACAAATACTCAGTCCTTGGCACTCAGCATCAGTGGGTGAAGGCTTGTGGTATTCAGTGCCTATAGCCAGGTAAGGATTCTGGAAAGTCAAGGAAGCATTATCTCAGGGCTAAACTCAGTGTGGCACACTGTAGGCACTTTGTTCCTCTTGGGGGCCCCTATACATCTGCTTCCTGATGGTTCCCAACACTCACATGATTGATCTCATCCCCAGGTCCTTCTGTTCTTCAGCATCCCTCCACCTATGCACAGCTCACTCTACCAGGTCACTGAGCTGCCTTTTAGTGTCATTTGCTGAGAGACTTCTGTAATCTATTCTGTAGGAGGGCACAGAGCAACCAAAGCTTGTCAAGGTCATCCAGCCTGAAGGTGAGAGAGCCAGGTCTCAGGCTGCAAACCTTGGTCACCTATCCTGAAGTGTTTTGTGACTCTTTTTGGAAGTCACTACTCCAGAACAGGAATTTCCCTTTGTCTCAGATTGTCCCCTCCTTTCTCTGTCTGGTTTCTTTCTTGGACTGAATCTCACTTCCCTATGCTCAGCCTTCCCAGCCTGGCACCTTGCAGGACTTGGGCCCTAACTAGTGAACTCAGACAGGGACCATCTGCCAGCCCTTCCTCCCCTTGCCTGTTTGGGGCCAGAGCCTTTGCCGCCCTGTTCCTGTCTTGCTATGGACGGTGGCTATGGACATACCTTCGATTTCTGGAAAACTTTTCTTGTGGAGAGTTAGGTTCATTCCTATTTCTCATCCCTAGTTGTACATGCAAGTCATCTGCTCAGGTGTGTGGCAGGAAGAGGGAACAACAGAGGGGGAGTCTTTAGTAGTCTCCTGGGCTGCTGCTCTGGGCATTCAGTGTGTCTAGAGTGAAGTCCAAGAATCTGATTGACAAAGAACTCTGCAGGTGGTTCCCAGCCACAGCCAGGGCCCTCTTCCAGGCACACCCAAGGGCTCCCAATTCCTCAGACACACCGTCTGGGGTTTTCTCCTGTCAGCCACATGCAGTTCTGTCTGCCTGGAGCTCCCCTTCCACACCCGCTCCTGCCTTTCCTTCCTTCTGGCAAATTTCCACTTACCCTTCAGGATCCAGGCCACATCCTCTTCTTAGAGGCTGCTCCTGCCACCCCTTCCTCCCCAATTTGGCTCTTGCTTCAGTCACCCTATGTGTCCCATGAAATCAGTTGCTTGAGTATGGTCTGTGCCTCCTCTGTGCTCTGACAGTGGAAGGGCAAACACTGTGTTCTTCATTCCTTTCTCCAGCCCAAGGGATTAGCCAAGAACTTGGTACCCATTAGGGCTACAGGACCTATGTGTGGAATGAGTACATCTGCTTGTGTGACTATGAGAGCAGGCTCAGAACCAGTCTCATAGTAACTTGAAAAGTTACTAAAGTCTTTCGACTTTATTCTGACACCGTCACAGGTCATACTTGGTCCCTCATCCATACTACCTCCGAAATCAACAGCCATATGCTTGAGACAAGATATCTCATTTTCTTTATCCATGGAGAGTCAGCTCCCTGGAATCTCATCTTGCTCTGGAGCAGGGCCCAGGTGTCTGTGACTGCCTGGCTGAGATTCACTGTTAGATTTTGGAAGGACTGGAGTCAGGGACTTCACTGAGACCCAACCTGGGGCCACCTTGAATGACAGATCCTTGTCCTACTGTTTGCCTCAGTCTCACCTGCTCCAGGCATCTGTCCCTAGGCCCATGTGTCTTACAAATCACTGTTACTTCTAGCCACTAACACCCACATGGTTAGAGCTTGGCTTAATACCATCATGGAGCCATGGGGAATGGCTCCTCCTGGACCCCTCAAGAGAGGGTACACATCCCAGTGTAAGACTGTTTGCTTGCTCTGCTAGCTCAACATGTAGCTGGGAGAGGTGAGCTAGTTCTTGATGGTCTTTGCTGCTTTTCATGGGAGGGCACTCTTTCAGCACCCCACCTACTTCCTGTCTCCTGAGCTTCTTTAGGGTCCCCATCCTGGCATCCTGGCCTGGGCCTCAGTATCCCTAGTCCACACTCTCCCAGCCTAGCACCCTCAGCACTGTTCCGTGGTCCCTGGATCCACACCTGTCTCTCTATGGATTCACCCTCTCTTGTGCTGCCTCCACAGGCTCTGGCCTGCAGCTTTCCTTCAGCCATGACTCTGGTCCACCTCAGGTGGTTGGGACCTGATGCCACTAATCCTCCCTTCATGCTGTTTTCTGGAACTTTGCTCCCTTTTCAAGGTCTGGCTCCTTACAGCCTTCCCACATATCTTTGTCCTGGAGATGATACACTACCAAAATCAGCAGTGATGTCTGTGACCCTTGGCATTCAGGGTTGTCATTTTCTGGTTTTCTTCATTTCCACCTGTGACTTTCCAGTAATAAGGAATATCTAGAATATTTCTTATTGTCCCCGTTGTACAGACGAAGAAGCTAAGGCTCAATGGTGTCATATACTTTGCCCCAAACAACTAAGTTGCTAAGCAGAAAACAAACATTTGACTCAAATCTGACTGTAAGGATTGAACCATGAAATCTGAAGTCATGGGGCTCCTGAGAATCCTCTCTGTTCTGGCAGACCAGTGATGGACCGCTGTTTACACCAGGGATTCTATTAAGGAAAGAACCTATCTTTCTTAGTACATATAAGTAGCATTTCAGTAAACAAGTGAACACGGAAATCTTAGCATCTTAACACAGCAAAGATTTGTTTCTTTTCCATATAACAAGTTTAACTCCAGGTCCTTCTGTTCAACCCTCCATCCTCCCCAGCAACCTGGAGCTTAGAAAGTAATGAGATTGAATGCTGACAGCCCTGGGTCTTAAGGAATCTTCCCAGCACCTGCGGGTGATGTGACACTTAGGATCAGCATCGAATTTCCTAGGTCCTTCAACTCAACCCTCCAACCTCCCCAGCAGCCTGGAGCTTAGAAAGTGATAAGATTGAATCCTGACAGCTCTAGGTCTCATGAACGGCCCCCAGCATCTGAGGGTTATGTTGCTACACTTAGGATCAGCATGGAGTTTCCTGCCTGAATTTTCAAATTGCTCTGTTTCCATCTGTTGGGTTTTGTTTTTCCCTAGTTGGTAAGGTCAGTTAAGACTGTACCTGGCTTTGGGGATGCTATAAAAGTGCTGAAGCTTCCTTGGAAGAAAACAACACACATCTACCACTGTCAGAGCCTTCTCTGCTAGTGCTTCTCTGGGGTTGGGTTTGCAGGGTGTTACCAGGGCAGCCTGGTTCACTGATCTGTCTATTCAGACATTTCTGCATCCAACAAATCTTTATGGACATCTCTGTGCTGTCCTGGGATTTGGGGATTGCAGAAGTGTGGTACCAGTGCTCAGAGACTTTAGTTTGAGATGAACAGTGTCTCTCTGGAAAGCGAATGAGACTGAGTTTCCTCTAGCACACACAACTTTCAGGCCTGGCAGGAGCCATGTTACCCAGGGACACAGCCAGCAGGTCTAGGCGTTCCAGGATTATTCGAGATTCTTTGGATAAATTATTTTCCATCTTTTTTTTTCTGTTTCACTATTAAGTAAATCCTCCTGGGTCTCATTTTTCCTCCCTTCAGCCTAAAGAAGCCCACGTTGAACCCATAAGCATGCCTCCTACTTTATCTTCTCCTGCTAAAGACACAGAGCTTTCTGGTGAACCTGTGCCAGAAGGGACCCCAGAAACCAACTCAAGCATCATTGGGCACAGCAGCCCTGAGCAAGGCAAGTCCTGACATATATGGTGGTTTTTCATTGAGTGATCACATACATGCAATATTCAGAACTGATTTACCTTTCCTTCACCCTTCAAGGTGAATAGTTGACCTCACTTTATAGACAGGATGGGGAAATTGAGTCACAGAGAAATTAAATAATCCAGCCAAGACCATGGGATCTGTAAATGGTAGATCTGGCACTTAATCTCCAATGCCTGAGCTTCTAATCTCCAGATGCTGCCTCTTCTCTCCCTACAAGGCAACCCAGGGAGGAGACAGGGTTCTGGTCTCCATCTGGTCCTCTGCTCCTGCTCCCCAGTCCATAGGAGCACCTCAAAGGCCCAGAGAGCAGTCAAGATCCTCCAAGCAGCAGCGACATGTACTCAAGGCCAGAGGTTGTACTTTCCCAGAGGCTGGTCACTCTAGACTCTAGTGAAGCCAAGGCCAGAGGTCCTAGCAGTGCTGCTCCTAGTAGAGAAGACAACAAAGCACCCACAGCAGGGATGATGGAGCAAATCCATGTCCTTCGTTCGTGTGGCCCTGACCCTGGTGATCCTGATGATCTAACGACGAAGGGACATGCTTCTGGGGTACTCACCAAACATATAGACACATCTGTGTATAGTATGTATGTTAAGTAAGAATTAATTATGTAGGACATGATTATGGTGTATTTGCCCAAAGAGCAAAACTCTATGCTGCAGTCATCACTTTGAATACACGTAATCATTTCTATTTGTATTTAGTTATGTAGATCAATGTGGAGATACATTACCCACTCGTCATAACATGTAAGAATATGGTACCAGCAGTTGTCTGTGTGTCATAGTATTGCACGTGGTATGGATTTTCTTTATTGGACTGCTACATTTCAAAAGTCTTTTAAAATAATACTTTTATTTTTGCTACTACTAATGAATGTTATCTTAATGACTGAACTTGGTAAGTCTGTGGGTAAGACACATAAACAGTACTAGACATAAAGAGCATAATAATTTAATAAAGTGACAATGAAGCCATGGAGTCTTGAAGATATGGCCGTGGGAAGCCTGGGGAGGGGGGCAGGAGGAGCCTAAGACAGCTTTGAAGGAAGTCCTGTCTGGCCACCTATTTGCTGTTGGCCTGGGGCCTTGCTGAGACTTCCAAATCTTCTTGACTTCTGGGAGTTGCAACCATCCTTGCCTCCGGGTAAATGAGGAGATCAGATGCCCTGTGGTTTCTCTGTTCTTGGCAATGGTTTATGAGTTGCAGATAATGTAGTCCTGGGTGCACTTGGATCTCTGAATGAGGATCAAGGGATGAGGCAGGACAGTGGGGTGGCTTTTCCTGTCTGAGGAGACTGAGTCTCCCACTTGAACCTCTTACCTGTACTTTGTCACCTAAGTGATAAAAGGCCAAAGAGAAACCTCAGAACTGTCAGACATGTTCCTTTTCTTATTGCATAGACAGCCCAGATGGTGGAGAGAAAGCAGTGTGCCCCCCAAGTGCTATTCTGGGTGAGGAACGTGCTGCAGTATTTGTACAATGTATTCCATGCTTCACTGACAGCATCTGCTCAGCGCTATCATTCTAGAGTGAGGCCTGAGAGGGCTAGAGGCCCAGTGGCTGTTTGTACAGAGCCCCCTGGTGGTCAGAGCAGAGAGGACTTGGGCATGAGATAGGACTGGATGGACCACTCCTGGAGTCATGTGGTTCAAATGCTTGGCAGCACAGGGTCTACTGGAGAGTCCAGCAGGTCCTGAAACAACATTTTGACAAGACAGTGTCTTGACATTGGGGCATGTGTGCCACGTGTGTGAAAAAGGTCTGGCCCAGACGCAGGCATGCGTGGCTTCACAGCCCCTTCCAGCGGTTAATCTGCGACTTTACTCTTCTGCAGAAAGGGTATACCTAGGAATCACACCTGATGGCACAGGATTTAATCCCAGCCAGTTAGGAAGATCAGGAAGCAGGACGATCATAGGTCTTCCACCTAGGCTATAGAACAAGTTCAGGGCCACTCTGGGTGATTTAGTGAGATCCTTTCTCAAAATAAAAATGCAAAAAGCTGGCGATACAGCTCAGTGGTACTTACCTAGCATGCAGGAGATGTTGGGCTCAGTCCCCAGAACTGTTGATGATGATGATGATAAAATAATATGTTTAAAGTGCTGATCAGAACAGGACACCTGCCATAGGGTGCTATCAAGGGAGCTGAGAACATGGAATTCTGATTTGTCAGATGATGTAATGGTTCCTCAAGTGAGACAGCTTGGTTAGCAAGATTAAAGGACAGTGTGCATAGTACATGTGGCCTAGTCATAGAAGCGTGCATCCAATTTAGTATCATTTCTTCTTTTAGGATTCCATTTGTCTTTTTAAATCTCCCACCAAAAAAGAGCATGTGGTAACAATTCAATTCATATAAAGGTGTATGTATAACAACAGCAAACCATAGTTTCCTCTTTCAGGTCTTATTATCTGGAAGAAATTAACATTAGTCACCATGTCTTAGCCAGGCAGATAGATAAATATATAGACACCTATACATGTATTATGTATGTTAGATAATAATTGTTATGTAACATGAGTATTTTATAGAATAATCACAAGTAAAGATGATAAAACATGTACCTCATAAGCAGTTTTTTTTCCTGTTCCTCAAATATAGAACTTCCGTGCCAATGAGTATTTATTAATTGCTTACTATGTACCAGGGGCTATCCACAATGCTTTCCATGCACCGACTAGCACTCATGATGCACAGTCCTCAGAACAGCCCTATGAGGTAGGAATTATGATCCCTGTTTACAGATGAGGGATTTGAGGCACAGGTTAAGCAACTTGCCCCAGGTCACATTCTGGGAAGTGTTAAAGCTGGATTCCAGGCAGCAGACGATTATAGAGCCCATGATGGAAACCCCCAGGTCCTAAGGTCTTGCCCTGTTCTCTAAGATGGCTCTTTCCTCTTCATCCTGAATTACAGAATCTTGGACACCTTCCCAAGTTAGTAGGTTAAGTGTTGTCTCATTCTCTTCCAAGTCTGCAAAATGTAGTTTCTGATGTCACAATTTCTGCTTCCTGTAGGGTCTGGTGAGATCCTGAATGACACACTGGAAGTCCCAAGTTCTGAGGATGGCTCAGGGGCTGGGGCCTTGCTGGGTATCACTGAAGGTCGGGTGAGTGGTAAATTTTATTTGCTAGACTAGTAGTGGATGTGTTTGCTTATTTCACATTTGATAGTGACTGGGGCACTGAGAGGGTTTTAGTTGAAGGTCATCAAGGCTGATGCTGTCAGGGCTGGGGAGATAGCTCAGCAGTTGGGAGCACTGGCTGCTCTTGCAGAGAACCCATATTAGGTTTCCATCACCCACACGACAGCTAACAGCCATCCCTAACTTTAATTCTGGGGGATCTGACACCCTCTTCTGGCCTCTGCCAGCATTGCATGCACATGGTACACTTACATGCAGGCAAAACACTCATACACATAAAAGAAAAATAAAAGGCTGATGCTGTCAGGGCTGGGGAGATAGCTCAGCAGTTGGGAGCACTGGCTGCTCTTGCAGAGAACCCATATTAGGTTTCCATCACCCACACGACAGCTAACAGCCATCCCTAACTTTAATTCTGGGGGATCTGACACCCTCTTCTGGCCTCTGCCAGCATTGCATGCATACACATAAAAGAAAAATAAAAGAGACTGACACTGCCCTCCTAGGATGGTGGCGGGCTCCAGGGGTACACCAGGACAGGTGGAGGAGATGCAGCCCCAGCTTGTCCTCACTCCTGCCTGGGGACAAGTGCAGGGTCCTCATGGTCATGACTACCTTTTGCCACAGCTCCTTAGGACAGAATCACAGCAGCTGCAGGTGTGTCCACACTGTTGCTTAGCAATTGTCTTCCACACCTGCAAAGCCAGCTTTGGAAATGCTTGATTCAGTAAGGGCACAAACTAAAGCAGGGGTAGTGTTCTCACAGTGACCTGCCCTAACCCACCGTATTGATTCATTCCTTCCCTGTCCGGATTAAAATCTCAGACAGCTCTGATTCTTGGAACTCTTCTAGTCACTGTCTGGGAACAGTTATTTTAGACCTCTGGTATAGAACAGTATCAAAAATTTAATAAAACATAAATATAGTCTTTCTCTACATATGCTGGCTTGTGGCAAACCAGGAATCTGTAGGGAAGGAAACTGGATTAGGGTTTTCTTCTGTTTGCTTACCTCTTTCTTGTCCCAACTCCCTGTGACTTCCCTTCTACCTTAGCTGTTTTTAACATCTGCATGGGCTGGCCCACCTGGAAAACAGGGCACAGCTGTCCATGGTGGATCATATTGTGACCTGGACTTGACTATGGGTGATACCTGAGTCCTGGGACTTTTTCTCAGGGCTTTGGGGTTGCCTGGAGGTCCTCCTGTGGGAGACTGAAGACCAAAGTTCCACTGCTGGCCTTTTAACTCCTGGTGGGGCTTCCTTGTCCCGGGTGGTACCCTGAGCTCTGTGGTCCATTCCAAAATGACTTTAGCCAGTTCCCCATGAAGAGGTCTCACCCTGCTTATCCACAGTAAGACAGCTACAGATGGGTTCCCTCAGCTTCTCCCTTCCTCTGAAACTGGATGCCCTACTTCTACCTTTTATCTTTCATTGGAGAGAACCTCGAGTCAGTCCTTATGTCTCCCAAACCAAACCCGAGTGAACACATACCCAGCTTACCAAAGGGCCAAGCCAGAGCTCGGTTGGGAAGAGCCAAGCCAGAACTCCCTGAAAATTCTCTCCTAATAATTTTCTCTTCTCTGGGCCTTCAGCCCAAAGTCAATCCTGAACCAATTCTTGGAGCCCAGAGGTAGAGGATAGGCTACCACCTATCCTAGGTAGAACTGCCACCACGTACTATCTCTTAGCAGGCCTGGGTACATGGGAATGTGCCCACCATCTGCCTGTGGAATTGCACTTGTACCCTGGGACATTAGCCCTGTCATTCCCATTCATAGGCTCTGAGAAGTCCCGCAGTAAGGAAACCTGTCTATTTTTGATCAAGACATCATGTGAGAAGACCCCACCACTGTAGATGCTATGCATACTAGGCTCAAAAACCTGTCTATTTTGAGCCTAGTATGCACAGCATCTACAGGATTTTTTTGCAAATAATTGAATTAAAATTAAAAACGAAAACTTTAAGGGCTGGGGAGATGACTCCGGGGGTGAAATGTTTGCTGTGCAAGCATGAGGTCCTGAGTCTACAACCATGTAAAAGTCAGGTGCCGGGCGGACGTCTTTAACCCCAGAGTTGGGGAGGAGGTGTGGAGACAGGACGATTCCAGGAGCTCGCAGACCAGTCAGTTTAGATGAGACGGTGGGCTTCAGGGTCAGTGGGAGGTTCTGTCTCAAAAAAATAAGGTAGACAAGGAAAAGGCACCCAGTATCAACCTCTAGCCCCCACAGGTGCATATGTAGGTGAGCATGCCCACACACAGATACTAACACCAATACACAATCCCCCCATCTTAGAAAAAGGACCTAAAAATGGTCCCTTTTGTGATACTAGTAGCCACAGCTGCTCTGTTTCCATTTGCCCCATTTGTTGTGGGATCTTCTGGAAATCTATGCATTACCCAGAGGTAACTGAGTCACAAAGAAAGACAGGAAGGTAAGTCAGGGCTGGAGAAGACTGAGGAGGACAGCACCACCTACACAGGCTTGAAGCACCACTGAGGGTCTGAATGAGTGCATGGGGGTGGTCGCAGAACCATGTGTCTAGACAGAATGTTCGGAGCATGCTGACTGAAGAGGCAGTAACCTGCAGTTACTGGGTGGCAAACAGATGCTGGCATCAAACACAAGACATCAGTGCCTGGGAGATGTCCCCCGTCCCTGGATTCTGCAAACCTGGGAATGGCCTGAGATTGGGGTGAAGTCGCAAATATGGAGGTTCCTGAAGTCAGGAAACTACGGGAGTGTGTGTAGAAAGACAGAGTGTGTGTAGAAAGACCTAGCTGCGAGGTTCTCTCCAGTCACCGGCATGTTTGATCAGGGCTAAGGGTCCAGTGGTGGGGTCTTCTCACATGATGTCTCTGTTCCCAGGGATTATCAGCACCAGTAACAGGTGAGGCTGAAGTGCCTGTCACCACTGGCCAGGAAGCAGAGATTGGCAGTGTGCTCACTGGGAGACCCACCCTGTCTGTGTCCACCCAGAACCCTGGGCAAGTGACCACTCCAGTAAGTAGCTCAAACATGCCCTTCACTTCCCACTCCTAGGAGTGTGGGTTGTCCAGGGTAGAAGCAGGCGCTGGCCTTCCTCATCTCTCTGCAAAGTGCAGAGTGACAGCACTGTGGGAAGAGTTCAGGTGAGCACCGAGCAACTGGACACAGGGAGCGTTCACCCATTGGGAGGTTTGAGGAACACTGCACCATGCTGGGCACTGGGTCTGTTTTCCAGGGCTTTGATAATTAAGGTAGGCCAGATTCCCGAGACACAGTGGTCAAGGTACAAAAGAATTCCAAAGTGCTCTGGGAGCACAGAAAAGGGCCCATAGCTCAGCTTGTAGGTCAGGGAGGTGGAAGGTGAGCCTTGAAGTTTGAGAAGAGTAGCCAACCAGATGGAATGGACACGTGTTCCAGGAGGGAGCCAGAGGACCAAAGGCCTGGAGGATACAGAGGAACTGAAGAAATACTGTGTGCCCATGGGGTCATCTCTGAGCCCTCAGGTTCAACTATGAGACCCCAGGGTACATTTCAGTCACCCAGAGTCTAAAATACTTTCTTATGATTGGGACTCGTTCAGTGTGAGTGGTGAGCTCTTGGGATTATCAGTCATCCCTTCAGGGTCAGCTGTGTGTCTCTGAGGTCATCAGTGAGTCTGCTGGAGTCATCTGTGTGCCCCCTGGGTCAGCAGTGTGCCCCGGAGTCAGTTGTGAGCCCCTGGAGTCAGCTGTGAGTCCCCTGGGTCAGCAGTGTGCCCCCTGATCAACTGTGTACCCCTGGGCCAGCAGTGTGTCCCCTGGGTCATTTGTGAACCCCAGGGTCAGCTGTGAGCAGGAAGATGAGAAGATGGGCTGGAGGAGCCCAGACCACAGGGAGCTTCTGCTGAGTAGCCTGACAGCAGTCGGTGGAGTGGCAGCCACTGAAGCATAGGAGAGATGGAGGAGATACTATCAGATTGGAATTCTAGAAAGATTGCCCTAGCTTCTAGTGGAGAAAGGAAGGGGAAATCAGCCTGGATAAGGTGGAAGGCTCAACGCTGTACCTGGGTCAGGTGAGCAGTGACATCCACTGGCTCCAGGGTGGGACAAACATGTCAGAGCCTATCAAAAGTTCTAGTGAGTGAGGGACTGAAAAGCATCTGCTGAGTTTGTAAACCTGATTCTGAGTGATGTTGCAGAGAGCAATTTTAGATGTGAGAGGCACTGAGGTAAGGGGCAGCTGGAGGCAGGAAGCGATCAGGTGGTTAGCAGTGTAGACCACTGAGAGCTGAGAGTAAGGCAGGTCTTAATATGCAAGTGCTTTGAAGTTGAGGGAGGGACAGAACACAGGTACAAGCGGGGCCTTGACTGTCTTCCCCCTCCAGCCACAGACTCATGGATCAGGGTTGTGGTCCACTAGCCTGAACCTTCAGGATGTCTTTCCACTCAGGATCCAGAGGATGAAGAAGGTCTAGCAACAGCAGGATCAGGGGAGACTGAGGTGCCCATCAGCACTGCCAGGGAAGCAGAGGCCAGCAGCATGCCCACTGGGGGGCCAACCCTATCTCTGTTCACCCAGAAGCCAAGGGAAGAGGCCACACTGGTAAGGAGTCTGAAGAACTGGGAGCCTGGGAGTGGTCCTCTCAGAGTGTGGACCTCACTCAGCAAACCAGGATGAGATTGCCTGGGGTGGGGCAACTCTCTGACCAATGCTAGCTCAGAGGTAGTACCTGTCAAGTATTTGGCTCAGACTCTATGGGCCAGAAGGGCCCAGGGGACCTGCATGGTCAGAGGAGTAGGGAGTAGTCCAAGGACTTTGTACAGAGCCTTTTGCCTTTACCAACAGAGGCCAGGAGCCAGGTGACAGGGGTGGCCTACCTGTGAGGGGAAGGGGCTATGGGGTTAAAGTGGGCTGTCAGAAGAAGGGGGTCAGGGGGCAGGCCAGGTCCAGCAGGGTGGAGCTCATGACAAACAGAGATGCTGCCCAACTCTGGAGGTCTGGACACATGTACCCCAGCTGAACCCTGAACCTATCTGTCATTGTGGTGTCCCCATAGCAGTTCTTCACCCATCAGATTCAAACCTACCTCCTCATGGCCACTCCTGTGCTCCTACCTCATGTGCATGGGACAGTCCCAATTCCCAGCTATGTCCTGTAGAATTCTCTTTCCTCTTCTTTCTTGATACCACAATGGAGAATCAGGTCCTGTTGATTGCTCACCTGTCCTGAACCCACCTGCTCTATCCTTCTGGATATCCAAGTCCTGGATGGAGCTGCCTTGTGCCCAGCTAGGCAATTGCTTAAGCTTCTCTGTAGCCTCTTTTACAAAGCCTTTCTGGGTGTTCACCCTTTGCTGGGACGCTTCCTTGACCTTGACCTAGAGACCCGGCTTCCCTGAGAAGCCAGCCAGGGCCTGGTCACCAACCTTCCTGACAGCGTCCGGGGCCTCTCTGTCCCCAGCCTGGCACTGCAGTCTGCCACCTCAAACTTCTTCCAGTCTCTTCTCACCTCACAATCTCCCATACTCCTCTCTACAGACTGCCTCTCCCGCCCCCTCCTTTCTCTTCTTGCTTGTCCTTCCAAGTCAGCTCAACACCACTTCCTCAGGAAGGCACCAACCTGGACTTACTTCAAAGGCTCTTGGCTCTTGTCCTTGGAAGGCCTCGTCATATTCATCATTGCTAATAAGCTCTGTCCCTAGAGCATGTCTGGCTCCCGAACAGAACATGAGCTAGGTGGGTACAGGGCTTAGCACAAATCTGCTTTGTTCTTGATGAGTGGAAGGTGCTGAACAAATTCACTGAGCAAATGCATTGATGCAGCCAACAATGCCACCTTTGAGCTCCTCTCCACACTTGCCCTCCTGCCTGAGACATGCTGGGCAGGCTGCCTTCCAGTGCCAGTCTTGTATCCACACAGAGAAACTACATGCCAGTGACAGACCTCTCCAGGTCACCTGACCATTACATGAATGATTTCAGGGAACAAAATGGTCTTCTCTTTCCCCTCTCCACTCTTTTCTTTTGTAAAGACAAAGTATCATGGGAAGAGAATATAAGGGACCTGGCTCCAGTTCTCCCAAGTCTTAGCTTAACAGAAACTAGGACTTGACTGCAGAACTGTGTGAAAATGGGCCACCGAAAGAGGTGGTAAGCTCTCCAGGACTGGAGGTATGCAAACTAAGCCCAGATAAGCACTGAACAGAGATGTGTAGCTAGAGGGATTCCAGAGGCCAACTGGGGATGTCTGGAAAGGTGCACCCTGACCCTGAGCCGCAGAGGCCTGTGGGAAGGCAGTAAGCAAAGGGAAGGCAGCAAAGGAGCTGCCAAGACCCAATGGCCCCAGTAGTTTCCTTCCTGCAGCACACACATACCACCAAAACAGGAGGGGATCATGTGTCACGATCTCAAGTCAATTCTTTTCCAGGGTCCAAATGTTGAAGAGTGGTTAACCCCAGCTGCAGCTGTGTCCCAAGTGCCTCTCGGTGCTTTTGAGGAAGAGGAAGCCAGCGGGACTGCCATCAACAGCCTGGATGCCTTCACACCCACAGTGGCCCTTGGGCAAGCCAGCGAGGCTCCTACAGACAGCCAGGCAGCTCTCACACCCTCAGCTTCCCCTGAGCAAGTGGTTATTACTTCTGTAAGTCCCAGCTAGCCTCCTCTCTGACTCCCAGGGGACAGAAAGGTCAGCATCCTGAGCCAGGAGTAGTTACTGTCCCCTGCAGAGGCATATACATCTTCATCTCTGTTGGAAGCTCTGGGGAGATGCCAACTGGACAGGGGAGGAGGAAGGAAGTGACAGAAGGCATCAGGTGTTGGGGTTTTGTCCCAGCCTGCTACCTCCTGGCTTTGATTTTGAACTTTATTAGAGCTAGTGTCCCAAATATATTGGGCTCAGAAAACACTTTAGAAAAGATGTGGGTTCCTCCAGGGATGGGTGTGTCCTGCTTCTGTGGCTGAGCTGGGTGTGTGGACACTGGTAGTGAAGAAAGTGTTTTGACATTGGGCTGCTACCACAGGAGTGACATGGCCACTCCTGAAACCTCATGGACGGTTGATCTCCTTTGCAGGCACCTGCTGATGGAGAAGGCTTGGCAGCCTCAACAGAGGAGGCTGGAGGGGAGGGCTCTGGCCATATGCTCCCTAGTGGGCCTCCACTCCCCAAACCCACAGTGATTCCTGAGAGGCAGGTCACTCTGGTAAGTGTCCTGGGAGTGTAGATGCAGATGGCAGATCTTACAGGGTAGAGAAAGACCACCCTGACCTTCTCAGGGTCAGTTCTCATCTTCGTTCATAAATTTGGGCAGTTGAAGATCTTTAACTTAGGGTACCCAAGGAGACTGCGGTTTAGGGAGAAAAAGTCAAGATGTAAAAATGGAGAGACCCTTCACTGCCTTTGTAATTGAATCAAGATCTTTCTAACAGGTAGTGATGTCACAGAGGATAAACATAGACCATGGGGGCTCTGTAGGTACTGTAGAGGCAGGGAGTGTGAGTGACATGTGTGGAGACTTCAGTAACCTCCCAGATGGGAGTCTGGGGCTGTGGGCTACTACCAATGACCTTGAGCAACCCTTTTGTTTCTCCAGACCTGCTTCTGGTATACAAGGGACAGTTATGGGGTCAGATCACAAGATGTTCAGAAGCCTAGGTGTTCACACATGCAACTGTTACTGCTTAGGGACTGTCACTTTGTTTCAGATTAAGCAGGCAGTTCAGAGTTACGTCTGTGTGAAGTAGGGAGTGAAATTGTTTTTCAGGGGTGAAGATATTTCTGGAGGGAAATCTGCTGGTGACCTCCTTCAGTGTGTCAGCTACTTGGTAAATCTTATGTATACACACTCTGAAAGCTGTGACTCAAAGTCCAGCCATGTGGCCCATCAGCTGCAGTGCTCCAGGCCTGACTTGTGAGTCAAGGGACTATAAGGAGATAGTAGGGCCTTCTGAGCCTGAAAGGCTCTTGCCCAAGGACCTCTTCCAGTGGTCAGCTGGTTACAACGCTGCTTCCTGTTTCTGTGGTTAGAGACCCTCAGCTCAGTCACTGACCTGCTCATTGACTGCTCAGTCTAGACACTTGGAGGCAGAGAGGAACTCTCGGTCACAGAGCATAGCATTGTACCAATATCTCATCCTGGTCACCTCTGTCCTCCCCTGTAAGAGGAGCAATCTCCATCCTAGGTGAGGGCAGTTGGATATGGTAAAGCACTTGCTGGCTCTTGCATGCGAGAGACAGGGATGAGATCACCCTGGGCCTGCTGACGTGCACAGTAACTTTTCCAGAACTTTATATATCAGCATTGTCAGAGCTGAGAGCATGGTGTGAGGAAAAGACCCCCAGCCTGACAGAGAGGCAGGAGGCAAAGGACCACTTCCAGAGCTGCCCTGATCATGGGGGCCTCAACCTCCCCATCATCATTGTCAAAGGAGAAAGATGAGCAAAGCTCTGGCTTATCGTGTATGTTAGATACAGCTGGACAACCAAAAGCCACAGAGCTGGAGTCTCCCAGAGATCTGTTCTCAAGATGGCCAGCTCTAGAAGCCAACCAGCTGGCCTGGATGCCACAGCCCAACATGCATTGTGAATCCCTAACACTGCTTCTCACAATATGTTCAAAGTCATCACCAGTGCTCCCCTGGGAGTGCCACATGAGGGCAGAGCCTATCTTTAAAAGAAAGAAAGAGAAAGAAAGAAAAAGAAAAACTAACAATGGGGGCTGGAGAGATGGCTCAGTTGTTAAGTGCACTGGCTGTTCTTGCAGAGGACCTGGGTTCAATTCCCAGCACCCACATAGTGACTAACAATTGTCTGTAACTCCAGGCATTCTGACTTCCGCAAGCATTTTACAACACACAGGTGCACTTACATACATGCAAGCAATATACTCATATACACAAAATAAAAATAATAAAGAAAAATTTTTTTTCTCTTTTTGAAGCAGGGTCTCCCTGTAGCCCCAGCTGTCCTGGAACTCACCATGTAGACCAGGCTGGCCTTGAACTCACAGAGATCCACCTGCCTCTGCCTCCCAATCCCAAGTGCTGGGACTACAGGCGTGTGCCGCCACACCTGGCTATAAAGAAAATATTTGAAAACAAAACAAAACAACAAAAAAAACCTTTTTATTGGGCTGGAGAGCACTGGCTGTCTTACAGAGGTCCTAGGTTCAGTTCCCAACACCCATATAGAGGCTACCAATAGCCCATGATTCCAATTCCAGGGGGTCTGGCACCTTCTTCTGGTCTCAATGGGCATTGCATGCATGGCTACACTTACAGAAAGGCAACACTCATGCACACACAAGAAAATCCATTTTTATGGATTATTGAAAATTTCCAAACTTTACAAAGGGGCTCAGAATGGCCTAATCACACACCCCCCCGCCACAATCAGCAGCCTGTGTCAGCTTTATCTCTTCTTCCTACCTTTGCATCGGGAAGGAGGAACTTGGAACATTGTTTAAAAACCTAAGCAAAATGTCAGTTAACTTGTAAATAGTCCAGTGCATATAGCTAATAGGTTAATATGGGGCCTTTGCATTGCTCATTTGCTATAATCACAATGTCATTATCCATCTAACAAAATTAATAACAGCTCCTTTGGGTTTTGTTTTATTTATTTATTTATTTATTTATTTATTTATTTATTTGAAAAGGGTCTCACCATGTGCTCCATCTGACCTGGAACTTGCTATGTAGACCATCCCAGGCTAGCCTCAATCTCACAGAGATCCACTTGCCTCTGCTTCTTGAGTGCTGGGGTCCAGCTTGTTTTATTTTTTATGTGTATGAGTGTATTGCTTGCATGTGTGTAAGTGCACCCATGTCATGCAATGCCCTTGTAGGTCAGAAGAGGGCACCAGATTCCCCTGAGCTGGAGTTACAGATAGTTGTTAGCTGTCATGTGGGTGCTGGGAACCGAACCCAAGTCCTCTGCAAGAGCAGCCCGAGGATTATCTAATCCTCTGGTGGACTTTTAAATGCCTGTTCCCACTTATTTTGACCCTGAATCCAAAGTCTGCTCATGTGTTGGCATATCTCTCAGATGCTCTTTAGTCTCTGGCTGTCTCCCACCTTTCTTTTTCTGTTTGCCATTGGTTCATTGGAGAAACTGGGCCAGTCATCCTTGTATCCTTGAGTATTCTGCTCTGAGAAGTTGGGTTGTGGGGCCAGCCATGCTAGGGGGGATGACCAGGGCTTTCTGTTTCTGGGAAACGGTCTACATATATTAGCAACTATAAAACTGCATATTAGCAATCACAAATTCACCACCATAGAATTACAGCCAGGAGCTTTGGCTCTAAGAATCCTTCTTAATGGAGATAGTCTGAACTGTATAAAGGATTTGTTTACAAGGCTGTTAATCTTAATGTCTGTCCATAATAGAGAGAAATTGCCATAATTTAATTAGCTAACAAAGGGGGATTAATTGAATTAAAGTCTATTCAAATAATGGAGCATCAGGCATTATTAACCTTATCCTTATTAGTATTTAATGATGAGAAAATGCTTACCATATCATGCTAAATGAAAGAAGCTGGTTATAAACTTGAGTGTCTTGTGTGGTCTTAACTGTTTCAAAATAACACACATACAAAAACTACACCCTCTCTAAATTCGAGCAGCATTGTTTCAAAGTGTTGGTCCTGGGGGAGGTTGTTCAGTTCATGCGTTTTGTTGCTTTGCATCATGAGAGCTTATGATTTTTACAGTAGATTTTTTTTACAGTTTTTTATTTCATTTTTGTAGTTCTGGGGATTGAATCCATGACTTTGGGCCTGCCAACTGAGCTCTCTGTCACTGATCTACATTCCTAGCCCTTATGATAGATTAAAAAAATTTTTTTCCTATGAATGTATGTGTGTATGTGCATTTTGTGTGTGGGTGTGTGCATGTGAGAAGAGCAGAACAGGGTATCAGGTATCCTCTTCTAGTCCTCTTCATCTTTTCTTTGGGGGAGGGTCTCTTCCTGAACCCAGGACTCTGTTTTCTTGACTAGGCTGGAAGCCAACAAGCCCCGTCAATCCTCCTGGCTCTGTCCTCTCAGAGCCCAACTTGTTATGTGGGTGTTGGGATTGGAACTCTGATCCTCACCAATCTCTTTTACCTGTTGAGCCATCTCTCTAGACCCAGATTTTTAAAAAATCTCTATGAATGGAATGGAAGCCTGGCTAGAGAGAAAGAGGGGGAGGGGGAAGGGAGGGAGGAGAAGGAAGAGAAGTCAGAGGAGCTGGAAGAGGAGGAGGAGGTGAAGGAGCAAATGAACACACAGTACAACATCCCAGCATGCAACTCATGAAGCTAGATCATTGCCAAGTGCCTATGCTAGGTACCTGCTATGAACAGAAACTGATGCCTCAGTTCCTATGCAGAGAGCTTAAAAGCACAGTGAGGACAGTCAAGAGAGCACCCATCCTGGAATATTCTTAGCATCATTTTGCATCTCACAAGCAAGACAGTACAGCTTTGTGGGTTAGAGGCAGCATCCAATCCTGGTTCTACTGCTCATCCGTAACCAATTTCTTCACCTCTTCTTGTCTTCTTGTCTACAAAGCATGAGGATCACAATTGTGAAGACTACCTCTTGGTTTGTTGTAAGGATTCAATGAGTTCATACACGCAAAATTTTGCCTAGCATATTTTACTTGTTCAATACATTATTGACATAGAATTAGTTTTCACTTGAGGCCCAGAGAGCGTTAGCACTTTGTTCAAGGTCACATATCTCCTAGAAGCAGGAGAAAGAACATGCTCTTCGGACTTTGTGTCTTGAGTCTTTGTGCTGTCCACAGGCAAGCCAGCATCTTCAGACATGAGCCAGAAATTGGTTAGTAAAAACCCCAATGTTTGAAAATGAAGTCATTCCATTTCCAAGTACTGACTAGATGTTAGAATGTTTTAGAGAACATTACCCTTAAAATGAACTAATGTATTTGGAACACATTTAGTGTTGTGGAGCATTAGCAAGAGATGAGACTGACTGCCAAGTCTGTGTGACACTAAATGCCCTAATCTTCCAATAGTCACTTGGCTATTGAGAGTCTGTGGCCTGCCAGGTGCAGGGGATGGAGTAGTATCTGTGGGTGGTCACACCTCTTCCTGGCCTTACCACCCCCAACCTCAGCTTGCTGGCTAGGGCTTGGAATGTCCTTAGCAAACATTGTCTGAGGTCCACCACTGCAAAGATAACAGTTCTCTGGAAGTACTGTTGGGCAAGCGATTCCTAAATCATGCTGACCCCAACCACAGTTCCCAAGGTCTTGCTTTGCAAGCCTGCATGTCCCAAAGACACTGCGGCCAAATTTTAACCAAATTTTCCTGTTTTAGACTCAGAAAGTACACATGGGAATGACAGAGCACGCTGGGCCCAGAGGAGAAAAGGTTAGTACTGCGACCATTTTGAATATGCTGAGCATGCTACCTGGGGTTAATTTAATTGATTCTGGGTAGTGATTGAAGCTTCAAGAGAACCAGCCTGAAAAGATGGAATTGGACATCATTCTAGGAGAAACATAAACGGCATGGGGTGGTTCTGGCCAATCTTCTCTTACCAACTGAAGAACTTGGCTGAGTCCCTTGACCTCTGCAGGGCTCACTTTCTCCATCTGTTATGGAAAATCTTTCCCATGCAGGTGTTCTGCCCCTGGTTTTCCTCCTGGGAAGGAGTTGGTGAGCAAAAGTCCCCAAGGACCCCAGGTCTGAGTCAGCCTCTTGGTCACTGGAGGATCTCGGGAGAGTTCTTGGTTATTCTATCTCAGTTTCTTCATCTGTAGGATGGGGTAGTAGGAATTACCTGCAGAGTAGGATGAAGCAGTGTTTAGGCAAACGCCGAGTGCCATCACTGCAGTGATAACTGTTCCCCTCTAAAAGGACTGCTGGGGCAAGAGTGACCCTGGCAGTGGTCCCCAGGGGCCCTGCACTGGGAACCTGCTCTGGCCACAGGAGACAATTGGAGGGGGTCCTCTTCATGTCCACAGTGGCCCTGGCTCCCTTGTTCTCAGCTCTTTCAGGAAGCCAGTGCCTGGCCCTAGATCCTAAGCAATTGCCCACTGAATGTGGGAAGGAAGGATGGGGGCCTGGGGTAGGCTATCCTTTCTCTCCATCTTTGCTACTCTAGAGAACCTCAGAGGCTTCGGGGCTCTAAGGGGTTGCAGGGAATCATAAAAAGGGGCCCCATAACACTGCATCTGGTGTTAACTGTCCATACCCCTTGCCACTCTCCTTTGGTTCAGCTCAACCACTCTGTCACTTTATTGGGCAGAGCAGGCATTATTCTGGAGGCCTTTTGGCAGCTGACATCTCCTGAGATGATTGTATTTCCTCTTCTCCCTCCTTCCTACATGGGTGCTTCTGGCATCTAAAGGCATTTCCTGAGCACCAGCAATGTCAGGGACTGGGAACTGGAAGTGCTCTCTGGAGAAGATCAGGGTGCCAGAGAGGCAGATTTGGGACCATTTAAGACCCAGAAAGGCTTTGGCAAGCCTGTTTCTCCTGAAACAGTGGCACTGGCCCCAAATGCCATAGCTCTGACAGAGCTAAAACCAGAGCTGGAGGAGTCCTGGATAGCAAGGGAATATGTATAATGCCTGTCCACATGATCAGCTTGTCCCACCATGCCCCTCCTCCCCCCAGTGTGGTGCAGGAACAAAAGGCCACTGAGCCCTAGTGGGAGGCACTGTGTATGCCTTGAGCCATCTCTGTAAAGGACAATACCTGTCTTCACTCTGCGTGTAGAGCTTAAAGATGAGCAATTACTACAGAGAGGAAGGGGCAGTGAGAGATGACACCTCATTGATCCTGTAGGTCTCTTTAGGACAATGCTAGGGAGGGACTTCCTGTCCCTCCAGACTCTCTGAGCCTGCTGTACCCACAGTGAGATTGCCACCCAAGGTTATCACACACAGCATGCAAGCAGAGTCACAGGCTGGGATTATTCTAGTTGGCCACCCAATTCCTTCCAGTCAGGCTTTTTCTGTATTAGGACCCTGCAGGATACAGATTTCACTTATATCACATTTATTTCCTGTGCCCCAAGGGGCTCAGATAGTCTTCAACCCACAGCATCCCAACTTGTCACCATGATTCCAGACCTGCTCCTCCCCACTGGGCTTCCCATCTCTTGGAGTGACACTCCATTTATCTGGTCAACAGGAGACAAACCAGGAATGTTCTTAAGGGGTTCCTTCCCCATTACCCCCTATCTAGACCATCCCCAGGTTCACTGAGTCTAGCTGTGTGGTGCTCCCTCCTCCCTCAGATGATGACAACAGCCTTCTTAATGGGTCTCCCTGCTTCCAGCACTACTGCCTTCTACACACCCACCCCATGATAACCTTCCTGCTCCTGGCTCTAACCCCAAACATAGCTCCTCTGTGGGCCTCTCAGTGGGGCTCAGTATGTACACATTTCATGATCAAATGAAGCCTTGCCTAGGTCATGACTTCAGGGATAAAATAGCAGGAAGGTGTCTTGAAAATTCTCTGTGCTTCTTTGGAGACACTTAATGACATTTACAAGGGCCAGATCTTGTGCCAGACTCTGAACACCCAGGGAACCAAAAGAGTGGGCCTTCCCTTAAGGAGTCCCAGTGTACAGGGGCCAACATGCATGAACAACTGTGCTTGAAGCCAGGCGACCCACGCTGAGACCTAGACAGAGGCTAGTGGAGCATAGAGGACGGGGAGATGGGTTCCACTGACAACAGCTTCATACTGGAACCCATTAGGTCTGAGGGGGAGCAGGGACATAAAAAGAGGCTGAGACCAGACCGCCTGTGGGCTGGACATTGGGGAGACTGAAGTGGCATGGCATGGCTGTCTGTGGAAGCTGGAGGCAGAGTCCAGTTGTGGAGATTTCTTTTCTCTGCAGGTGGGAGTGGAGGCTGAGGGCTCTGGCCTGGGCTGGGGCCTGGATGGTGGCTCAGGCTCTGGAGACGTGATGGGCAGTGAGGAATTGTTGAGAGTGAGTATGAGGGGTGCTGGGGACTGGCATCAGGGATCTAGGAGGGAGAGCCATGGGATGGACAGTGGTTGAAATCAGACTGGCTCCTGTGGGGACTGTAGGCAGTGAGCTGTGTGTTTTGTCATGTGCTTCTCTTTACATTTTACATTTTTGAAATTCCCACTTTGATCCATTTCATTTTACCTGAGTGTGAGCCTGAATTTGCATTCAGAACCCCCACTTTGCCACCCCCCTCCTTGTCCAGCTGCTATGTTCTCTACCCCGTTCATAACAAGTTTGCCCATTGACCTCCACCTCCATGCATGTCTCCCACCTTACTTCTTATTCATGAAAAAAACATTCAGGCCTCTTCTCTGTCTGGATAGCAATTTCCATTCAAACTTCAGAGCCTTCCTGAAATCCTCCCTACCCTCAGGTAGGCACCCCCACCTCCAGTCTGCTCTTGCCCTCTCCTTGGTGCCTGTGGCTTGCCTGCCTTCTGCCCAAGGCTGGGCTCCACATCCTTATGGAGTACCATAAGCTCCAGATGTCGCTGCTGCTCCATCCTGGAACCCAACTCTCCTTCAGCCCTTCCCCTGAGCTCCTGGGCTGGACCCCAGCTCCACTTAGCTGTCCCCTGCCTACTCTCATGATCAAAACTAGAAGGGCTTTGGGCTCAGTGGAAGGGTGGTGGGAAGCCCGGTGGGTCTTCCAAGAATCTTTTAGGCTGGTGGCATCTGCTAACCTAGTAGGAGGTTAAAGAGATGGGTTCACTCCAAGAAACATTTCAAGGGCTACGCCAAACACAGGCTGTTTGGCTGACCTTACAGTTAATCAGAAAGCTGAATTAGTGAGGCGCCTCTGGGATTCCAGCTAATTGGATCTTTATTATATACATCATTTGGTAGAAAACATGTTGTGTTGGGCTCAAAAAACCCTAGATTCAAATAATCCCAACTCTCCTGCTTATCAGTTTTCTGACTGAGTCCTTGAATCACTTGGTTTCACTGAGTCTCTGTTTTCCCATCTGCAAGGTGGGAAAACACCCAATCCCTCCTTGTAGGATGGCTGCACCATTAGAGAGCAGGTCCAAACGTGTTTAGTATATTTACCCTCCTCATTATTTCTAACACACTGTCTGTGTTTCAGGGTCCTCCTGGCCCCCCAGGCCCACCTGGATCACCTGGGATTCCAGGAAAGCCAGGAACTGATGTTTTCATGGGGCCCCCTGGCCCTCCTGGAGAGGATGGAGCTACTGGCGAGCCAGGACTCCCGGTGAGCAACAGAAGCCCCCACCACCTCTCTGTAGCCACAGGGCTTCCTTTAGCCAGGAAAGGGGCACACAGTTTGCAGACTCAGCACTGCCTAAGGCTAGGGAGCAAAATCTTCCCAGTCTGTGTCCTTGTGGAGACTCCAGAGAAGCAACAGCTAAGAACATCCTAGAACTGCTTTCCTGCTTTATCATCAGAGTGGGTTACAGGTTCATGGGAGATCTTGGAACCTACCATAAAACCCAAGAGCTGGGCCTGAGGTGGGGAATCCTTGGAGACAAGCTGGTCCTGTCCTGCTCCTAATGTCCTCCAGAGGAGAAGACGTGACCCAGAGAGCGGAGGATGCTTGTCTCAGGGAACAGACAACAAACCCTGCGCTCACGGATTTCAGTTCCTCAACTTGCCCTCCTTTCTACAGTCCATGTGTGATTCTTGGCAGAAATGCTGTGAGCTGATTGTCACTGCTGTTCTCTAGGGTCCTGAAGGTCAGCCTGGACTTGACGGAGCTTCTGGAAAGCCTGGGATGAAAGGAGAGAAGGTATGGGGACAGGGTGAGGCTCTGACACAGGCAGCCTGCAGGGCCACACTCTCTAACCCTTAAACCTGACCTTGTCTCTTCTGTAAGTGACTCTTATCCCCTTCTGGTTGCCTCTGCTGGACGTTCTCATCGTGGGCTCGCTATGCTCATGCCTGTTTAGTGTCTATCCTGCCCACCTCTGTGTGCTCCAGCTTCAGTAACCAGTGCTATCATCTAGCCTGTGCTCTGTGCTTAGACAGTCTTCCCCAGCTCCTCCCTCCCCTCTCTTCCCCCTCACCATTGGCCAGCTTCCAAAAGTGACTTCCATACCTATCACCTTTCTCTGCTTCTCAAGCAGGCATTCATCTCTTCCTACCTACCGTGTGGTATTGGGCCCCTCATGATGTCTCACTGTTCCATCTTCCACCCACTGCCCTGTCTGTCTTCATGTGGCAGGCACTCACCAGCCACTGCCCTGGCCCTGAGAAAATAACAGTGGCACCCTGTTGGACAAAGCCCTAATCTTCTTCCTGGTTGGCACCAGCTGCCTCCCTAGCACATGGTCCACTGTCACTGGCACAGCTCCAAGCAACAAGCCAGTTGCTGAAATACTTGGGCATGCTCCTCTCTGCCAGCCTTTGAGCCTCAGCATACGGTTTCGGCCTTGCCTGGAATGTCCTTTTCTTTTCTCATTAAGGCCCAGTTCAGATACAGTGGCCTCTCTAAATCCTAAGGGTTATGATCCTAGACCTCCAGTGACTCTGAAACTAGATAATACCAAACTCACTTTCCCTCTCTCTCTCTCTCTCTCTCTCTCTCTCTCTCTCTCTCTCTCTCTCTCTCTCCCTCCCTCCCTCCCTCCCTCCCTTCCCCCATATAGTGTTTTCTTTATATGTTCATATTTATGATAGTTTCTAAATTAAGTATAATAAGAGATTAACAGTAATAACTAATGATACACTAGAACAATTATAGCAACATTCTGAACCAAAATCAGCAGTATTAGTAGTCTTCACTTTGGGGTTGTTACTAAGTAAAATGATGGCTAGTGAACAGGAGAACCATATAGTATGCAGTAGGCCCAATAACCAAGATGGTGACTAAGTTACTGACAGGTGGCTAGTGTATACAATACGGATATGCTGGACCACTGGATTGCTTATGTCCTGGGTAGGAAGAAGTAGGATGGTGTAAGGTTTCATTGTATTATTCAGAATGGTATGTGACTTAAAGCTTGTGGATTGCTTATTTATGGAACTTTCCATTTAATATTTCAGACTGTGGCTGACTGCGTAACTAAAGTCACAGATAGTGGAACTGTGGATAAAGTGGGAAGGGGTACTGACTATCCTCTGGGCAGCTCTTTCACGCTCTTTTATTTAGGTTTAATATTTGGTTTGGGATTTGTTGAGACAGGGTCGTGCTGTATAGCTCAGACTTGAACTTGTGATTCTCCTGCCTCAGCCTGCAGTGTGCTAGGATTACAGAAGTATGCTGCTGTGCCTGGCTTCCCCTCAACTCTTTTTTTGACAGCATCCTTCCTTCCTCTACTTTCTATGATCACAGGATTTACACTACTGAGAACTCAGCCAATGACACAGAAGTTATTGTTACCTGTTTGCCCTGCTTCTTCCACCTGCCTTCGAGCCTCTGTACCCTAAAAACCTAGCACAAGGCTCTATTCCTTTTTATGACTGAATCAAATATCCTTCACATATCATTTTAATTCACCATTCCCAGTTAACCTGCCTTCAGTTCTTCTTAGTAAGCCTGTCTATTGTCTATAAATCCATGCTGGTGCTCTGGGCAGAAGGCAGTTCCTGCCCCTGCAACCTTCCTAGCTAGCTTAATGAGACCAGCTGCTTCCTGCAAAGGGAAGCAAAAAAAAACAAGGAACTTTGTACTAGTGGTGTGCTTATAGGGTTTACTGAGATTCAAGGAGGGTGGTCCTTCTCCATTGTGGTGGGAGGCAGGGGCCTCTGTACACCAGCCACCCCATGAACATGCGAAAAATGCCAACCACCAGGATATCACAGCCCCTGAACAGAATTTCAGTTTCCATTAGCTCTCAAGTATGTTTAATTGAAACAGTCACTTGATTTTTAGTGAAAGTAAGTTTCTCAGAAAAAGAAGCAACTGTGAAATTTTATATGTACCAACTGTTTTTGTACGAAATTTAGCTCTGCAGGAAACACCACAAGCCCACACTTATCTTGTCTGTTCTTACCAACCAGTGGGCAGACCTCCCACACTGTCTGGGTGAGGAAGAGCTGATCTTCCTAAAGCAAGGGACCCTAGATAGGCTGACTACACTTCAGTAGGTGAACTGTGCTGAGGAACATCTGGGGACGCTAACGCGACACAATAGGCCTTAATGCAAATGACAGAATGTATGAATTCCAGTGGGGGCGGGGGCTATGGGAGGGTGCCAGTGGGGAAGGGAGTGTAAAGATGATTAAGACTGATTGAGATGTTCTGTATGAAATACACAAAAATTCAATAAAACAGACATTCATGTGCTGTAGGCTATAGGTGGCTGCAGCCACAGAGCTGTGGGGAGGAAGGGTGGCCTTTTCCAAGATAACTATTGGAGATTTTTTTTGTAATATTTTTTATTATTTTTACTTTTTTATGTGTATGAGTATATTGCCTGCATATGTTTGCGTGCACCTGTGTTGTGCAATGCCCTCAGAGGTCAGAAGAAGGCGTCAGATCCCCTGGAACTGGAGTTACAGACAGTTGTTAGCCTGTTAGCTGCCATATGGATGCTGGGAATCAACCTGTGTCCTTTGCAAGAGCAGTTAGTGCTCTTAATCACTGAGCCATCTCTCCAGCCCTGGAAAATTTTTTTAAGAGTGTGTTTTATTTTTATTTATGTGTGTGTATACCACATGTGTGTGCCATGTATGTGGGGGGTATCTGGGGAAGCCAGAAGAGGATCTTAGATCCCTTGGAGCCGGAGTTACAGGTGGTTATGAGCTGCTGGACAAGGGTAGTGGGAACTGAACTCGGGTCTTCTGGGAGAGCAGCATGCACTCTTAACCACTCAGCCATCTCTCCAGTCCCAGAGAGTGGTTTTGTTCATTTATTCCTGAGATTTGTTAGAAGGGCCAGTGTTGTTCTGGGTGTATAGGATGCTTTCTTTGGTCAAATAAAAGCAGATTCTAGGAGGACTTGGAAATTAGCCTTTGTGGAGAGCTCGAGGGACACCTTATTCATGACATTTACCTAAAAGGGAGTAAAAAGTAAACCAAGGAGCACAGTCTGGAATAAAGTCACTCGAATCTCAGGGACTTACAGTATATACGGTCCAATGATACCTCTGACCGCTGACTTGAGCCAGTGTAGGAGGCAGTATTCCTCCCACAGTTGGATAGACTGAGTTGTAGGAAAATCTTTTCTCATAATGAGGAGCATGGTGTGCAGTCAACCGTGCTCCTCATTAGCAGGGCACACAGAACAATCTAGGCAGTAACCAAAGTGAAGGGTTTGTTGTTTTTGAGACAGGGTCTCATGCAGCACAGACTGGCGTCTAACTCCACAATGCATCTGAGGATAATTTTGAACTCCTCCTTCTCCTGCTTCCAACTCCCAAATGCTGGAATTACATGTATGTACTGCCATGCCCTGGCCCAAAGTGAGGTTCCCATATAAACAAACAACAAGGCTCAGTTTATTTAACTGGAAAATATAATACGTTTATATATAATTATTATCAAGTGTGTGGATGTCATCAAAGTGTAACTGGTCATTAAGAATGTATCCAGTAGGGCTGGAGAGATGGCTCAGTGGTTAAGAGCACTTGCTGCTCTTGCAGAGGACCTAGGTTTCGGTTTCCAGCACCCACATGGCAGCTAACAACTTCACATCTGGAAGTGATGTGGAGGAGCCTGCTGGAGATGGAGGCTCTCAACATTGCTCCTTTTTGTTCTGCAGCTTCTGTCTGAGGGCATGGATCCTCCAGAGTCCAGGGAAGCACTCGTGTTATTCTTCAGCCTTTGAAGGTTCTAGAACACCCAAGCAGGAAAGAGTCTGTGCTCTGAAGTTTTCTCAACTACCCAGAATTTCTGCGAAACCTTGTACTCCACTGAACTGCCTTTGAGTCATCTCATTGGGCTTGAAATGTCATTGTAAATTGAGCTTCTGTCTTTCCTGTAGGTTGAAAGAAGCATGCAATGAAGTGGTCACCACCTTCCCTTTCTCTTAGTAATCCCAGTTTACTTTGATATAATTGTCACATCTTATGTAATAAAGACCAGGGTCTCCTTTAAGACTGAGCAATTGGCAAGCTACTTTTGCCTAGAATCCAGTAACAGCTGTGCTCAGAGTCTAAAACATTGTAACACTGGACTGACTTCCTATCTTCTATCTTCTTTCTTCATCAGATGTCTTTAGGACAACATGTGGGTGATAGGCTTCCATAAAACCAAACAGATCATAGTCAACTGTAGAGGATGATGAGCTGAAAGTTATTATTTCTAATGCCATGAGTAAACCCAGCAGATAGCTCCACTAGGGACCCCAGTTTAAAAAAAAAAGCCATGCATCTACTGGCTTCTTTGATATTCCAGTAGGCTGACATCTAGTAATGTCTTTGATAATTCAGTTTACCACAATGAGTAAAAATTTCTAATGAATTCTGTGTTACTTTTCTTGTCACCATGACAGAATCCTTGAGAAAAGCAATAGGAAGGTAGAAGGATGTGTTTGGCTCATGGTTTCAAAGGTTTAGGTCCATCATGGTGGGGAGCACATGGTACAGCTGGGGAGCAGAGCTGCTCACCTTGTGATGGCCAGAGAGCAGAGAGTGTGGACCTGAGCTATTGAGCTCTCTCCTTTTCTCCCTTTTATTCTATGGGATAGTGCTACCCACATTCAGGATAGGACCTCCCTCTTTAGGGATTTAATAATCTCAGACACCCTCACAGACATATCCAGAAGTGTGCTTTTCTAATCTTCTGTGCACATCTCAGGCCAGGCAAGCAGACCATCAAGAATAATCACGACACATTCTGAACTATAGACCAGTTGTGGTGGCACCTGTCTTTAATTCCAACACTCAAGGCTACCCTGGTCTACATAGTGAGCTCCACACCAGCTAGGCCTACATGGTGAGAACCTGCCTCAAAAATAAAAAGTGAAGCAAATTGTAAGCTACAATCTTGTAACACACAGCACTGCTGTACATCACTCCACTGTAGACTTGCTCTCTCCATAGTTTCCCACTTAGGACCACACAGCTCTGCTAATAGGATAGTGCACAGACTCACTGAACAACAATTCCTCTGGCTATGGAGTGAAGTACTCTCTATCCTCCCATTTTGGAAGTACAGAGTCTTTTCTGAACCATTTATCACAGGTCTCAATTTTCACCTTATCAGTTCACAAAAATTCCAGTAAGGTGGACCCTTCCATCTCCAGGCTAATCTGCTCATGTTCCAAGCTCTTGTGGTTCACAAGAGCCCCTGCTGGTGGTTTGACATGTTGCTGGGAAGATACACATATCACACACACACACACACACTAAATAAAAATAATTTTTAAAAAAGACATTTGCCAGTGGCACATGCCTTTAATCCCAGCACTCGGGAGGCAGCTGGGGCTACAAGGGAAACCCTGTCTCAAAAAGACCCCCCCCAAAAAGACATTTGCCCTAGAGATTTGAAGGCAACCCCAGTTGCTATCTAGTATGAACTCAGATTTCACTCTGATTTTCAGCCTATTGAAGGTCATCTGACTTTTCCATTTGGCAAATTTGGGAACTTGCTTTTCTATATTTTTCATCTATTGAAATCCCCTATACATTGACACTAGATGTGGATTCTTTAAAAAAAAGCATCTTCCCACTTAACCTTCTTGGTAACATATAGCCTTTCTGCTGTGTTATTTAATCCGGATACCTCTGTGTATGTTTTTTGATTTTCTAAAAATGTTCAACATCTCTCTTCAGCCCTTTGGCTAAGAGCAGGTGTAGACATATTCAACCAAGAGCAGGTGTAGACATGTTTAGCCATAGTTTTTTAGGTGCTACTTTCTCTCTGTTCTAGTTAAGTAGATATTAGAACTTCTGACTGTTCTCCGAGCTCCATTTTGCCATTCTTTCTAGGTCTTTATCCATTTGCTGATTTCTGAAACAACATAGCCTGGTCTTTGGTCCTCTTTCTTAGTTTTTTTTGGGGGTGTGTATCTTCTGTTAGTTCCTCATTTCAACGATGGTATATTTTTATTTCCATGACTGCTAAGTGTTCTTTTTCATAACCACCGATCTCACCCTGTAATCACTTGTTCTTGTTTCCTGATTACAATGTCTTCTCTTTTCTTTCCGAGAATATATACCTAAAGTCCTGATTGTATCGTTTTCTTTCTTTTTTTTTTTTTTTTTTTTTTTTTTTTCGGTCTCCCTGTAGCCCCAGTTGTCCTGGAACTCACTATGTAGACCAGGCTGGCCTTGAACTCACAAAGATCCCCCTGCCTCTGCCTCCCAAGTGCTGGGATTAAAGGCATGCACCACCACGCCCGACCTGCATTGTTTTCTTAATGCTGTTGCTTTTTTTCTATTGTTGACTTTGTGTCTCCTTCACAGTGTTGCCTTCCTTCAGACCAATGACTTTTTTCCATGTGTTTGCTATCAAAATTGGCATCCAAGTTTAGTTTTTATGCCTTTGTATTTATCACTGGGCAAGTGGGCAGTGGCTTCTTCAAGGCTCGTGAAATTCAGAATGGGGATGGTAAGAGCAGAATGAACCCTCAGACAAACTGTATGCTGGATAACTTTAGTGTCAACCTGACACACCTGGGTTGTGGGAGCCTCAATTGGGGAATTGCCTCCATAGGACTGGCCTGTGGCCATGTCTGTGGGGCATCTTCTTGACTGCTGAGTGATGTGGGAGGGCCCAGTCAACTGTGGGTGGTGCCACCCCTGGGCAGTTGGGCGGCTGTCTCAGAAGCTGATCTCCTTTTGGTGCTTGTGAATCTTCCAGGCTTCCAGAGACCTCTAGTCACCTGGGGCTCTGCCCTCTCTGCTTCACTAATAACTCTTACTATTCTTGCGGCATTAAGGCACCCATGGGTGCTCCTTGACACGGGTGGAACTAGGAGATGAGGGGAATGGTCAGGGTTGAATGGCTGTCCTGATGCAGAAATTCAGGCTGTCTCCCTTTCAGAAGCTCCTGGGCTGCCCCACTTCCTCATGCCCCTCCGGACCCCGGGGCTTCCCCCTGCTGCTTCCTCCTGGACTGCCCCATTCCAGTTTTCCCCACGGTGGTGCTCTTCTCTCTGTTTTCTCTGTGTGGCTAAGCTCTCCTTATCAGCTTTCCATCTGTTTCACTTTGGCATTCCTTTTTAGACCTGAGTGACTCCTTTCTTAATTTTGTCATTCCTATGGATTTGGTATAGCTCAGGAAAAAGGGCAAGGGAAGATGCCATGTTAGGTGACGGGCACATCATAATTAATATCACAGTCTTCTGTGGCCATGTAATGGCTGGATTAGCTCCTGCAGGAGAACAATTTAAAGGAAGGAAAGCCTCATTTTGGCTCAGCATTTCAGAGGTTTTAGCCCAGTCCCCTAGCTCCTGTGTTTGTGTGTTTCTGGGTGATGATGAGGCAGAGTCATGGTTGCAAGATAGTGTGACAGAACTTAGTTACTTACCTTCTGGTAGCTCGGATAGCTGAGGGGAGGGAGAGGGAGGAGAGGCTGAGGCAGAGGGAGAGGGAGAGGGTGAGAGACAACATGCTCTGGTAGCTGGCTTCTTCCAACTTGGTTCCATCTGGGTCCCCAGCCTATGGGATGGCACCACCCATACTCAGGGCAGATCATTCTTTCTTAATTAATCCCTCTGGAAACTCCCTCACAGATAGACCTGGAACTTTGCTTTACTAATCTCCTGGGTGCTTCTCACTCCAATCAAGTGGATAATTGGCATTAACCAACACCCCTTTCTCTTGGTTTAGAGTTAGGAAGCACTCCTTACCTCTGCCGTGGGAGGGGTGGGGGAGCAGCTGCCTCAATGTGAGAATCCAAGAGGATTCTGTGATCTCTCTCTGCTTCACCTCCAACTGCTCTACTTTGCTCTCAATGTTAGGGGTGGTCTAAGAATGGGTTTCTCAGACTTCAGCCCGAGCATCCAGTAGGCTGACACCTACTGTGGTATACTCAGGTTGGACAAAGTCTGTTTTCATATCGTGCTACTTACATGTTCAGAAGAAAATGCTACTTCCGCATTTTCTTCTGAACATGTCTACTGCAACACATCCTAACTGACCCCTGTGTTTGTGTGTTCCAGGGAGCAAGAGGGCCCAATGGTTCTGCCGGTGAGAAGGTAACTAAGAATAGCTCTCCCCTCCCTCCTCCTCTTTCCTTTCCTATCAGTGTACCTTTGGGCCAGAATAATGAACCCATAAATGTCACAGAGCAGAGAGAAGCACTCCACAGAGCCATGGCTCAGGGAAGACAGGGCAGCTGGGGACTGTGAGGAGGGAAACCCTGTGGTGTTTCCCTTTCCTCACCCCTCCTGTGTGCAGCAACCAAGGGAAATGCCGATTAGCAAGACAGCTGTTCTGTGCCATTAAGCACTGCTGATCAGAGAATTCCTCAATCTAATTAACTTCAAGGACTCAGGTGTGCATGTCATTCCTCCCACCAGGGAATCAGGGCTGATAATGAACCTGTCTTCTTCCTTTCAGGGTGACCCTGGCAACCGAGGCTTTCCAGGGCCCCCAGGGAGAAATGGACAAGTTGGCATGCCTGGGGTCATGGGACCACCAGGGCCTCCTGGACCCCCTGGACCTCCAGGTCCTGGCTGTACAGCAGGACTTGGATTTGAGGTACTTTCCCCCATTCCTGTGCCTGAAGAGTGATGTGGAGTAAGAACCACTGGAAATCCCAGCACACGGAATGCTGGTCCTAGGGCAGAGGCTGTGCAGAGTCCCTTGTGAGCCCCTAGCCTCAATGCCTCCTCTCCTGGCACAAACAGGGAACTCTGGCTAGCTCTGAAATATTTGCTCTTCCCTCTTCCCTAGGATACTGAAGGTTCTGGAAGCATCCCACTGCTGAAAGAACCCAGAATCCCGGGACCAACCCCTCCAAGTGTAAGTGGACGTTAAGCCCTTTTATGAAGGTTGTCCTGCTGTCAGGCTGTTGGGGCCACCCTGGCTCTTCACACTCTCCATGCCTCCAGCCCTCGGTTACTGTGCAGTCTGAGGAGCTTCTAAGGAGCTTTTTGTAGCTTCTTTCTCTAAGAAGACAGACACACAGAGTATCATGTTGGAAAACTTGAAAGTCATCTTTGTCCCCAGCTGCCAGTTCCTCAACACTGAGCATCTCTGATTCTTTGTTCCTCTCCTAAACACTTCCCTGCTGTGCTCATCGGTTCCCAGCAAGCACTGCCCTTGTCCTCTGTGGTGCGCCTGCATGGGGACACTCTGTGAGAATGCATGATCTTTGTCACATGGGACCCAGGGCTGAGTGCCCAGAAGTGAGCAACTTTTAGGGCAGAAAACGTAGAGCTTCCTACACTCAGAGGATCTGAGAGTGGGATCAGGTGACACTCCCATTCTGGGAGAGGGCCTATGAGGCTTGCCTTCTGTGTGAATGTCTTCCCTTCTGACCCTGGAAGGGAAAGATCCCCCTGTTCCTTTGATCCCATCACCTGGGAGAGCATCTATAGGAGAGTTTAGGGAGAGATGGCAAGATGAAAAGTAGTCAGAGTACACCCAGAGAACAGGAGAAAACCAAACAATGTCTGTTTATCTGCTTATTTTTCCAGGGTCCCAAAGGAGAAAAAGGTGACCAGGGACCCAAGGTAAAGTAGCGCATCTGAAGTGGGGTTAGGGGAAAACTTTCTAGACGGTTCTAGAAGCATTATCCATGGACTATGAGTTTTTTTGTCACTTCTCTCTGCTGTAACCAGGGTGAAAGGGGAATGGATGGAACAGGCACCATGGGACCCCCTGGGCCCAGGGGGCCACCTGGGCGCATCGAGGTCCTGTCCAGTGTGAGTATCAGCCAGTTTGGATCTTGTGTGTTTTCTGCCTTTGCTAAAGAGGAGAGGAGGTTGTCTACCCCTTTATGGATAGTGGCTGAGCAGAGGCATGTAACCAGCATCCAGTGTTGGGGCCTGCACCTGCCAGTGTGCTCACCTATCTATCCCTAGACCCCTTCCCCCATGACACTGCTCTCCCACATACAACCTGTAGGATCTTCTGGTCAACAGGATCAGGGGCAGACAATAGCCTAGGAGCATAAGTACTGGGGTCTTGTGGAAGCCCCAAAGAAGCAGCATCCATGTTTTCTAAGAAGGTTCTGAGCCAGTAGAGAAAGAAAATCAAAGCATAAGCAATATGCCTAAAGGACCACCTTCACCGCTGGCAGAGAGCCTATGAAAGGCTTTCACCCAGTGAGGAGCCATAAGTACCTGCTCACTAACCCCAGAGTCAGACAAGAGAAAGAAGGCAGTGCTGAGCTGAGCTTGCCTATGTATACTGTCTTCCAGCCATCTGTCCGTCCATCCATCCATCCATTCATCCATTTGTCCATCCATCCATCTGACATACATATTTACCAAGCCATTGTGCTTATGAAAGATCCTGGCTTTCTGAGACAGTAACACTAGGTTAGAAGCAGGAGAAAGGCAAAAAAGTCCCAGAAACCTGGAAAAAGAATGACTAGAGTTAAAAGGAAAAGAGAGAGAGAGAGAGAGAGAGAGAGAGAGAGAGAGAGAGAGAGAATGATTTAAAAGCATCAAGAGCATGGGGAAATAGGTAATTGAATACTTGTGATGGAAGTGTAAATTGTACAGCCCCTTTGGACGGCTCTCTGGCAGTCTGTTAAAACTAAAAATAGTCATCTTCCAGAATTGCACATGGAAAGCTCTCCACACAAAATAATTGAGTGGAAAAGAGTGAGTTGAAGAGTAGTGCATACAGCCTGATGCCATTTATGTAAAATAACAGCACATACACACACACACACACACACACACACAGACTATGCTTTATATGGGTGCATATATATGTATACATATGTTTACAATTTTAAAAGAGAGATGGCATTCATCTACCGTGTAATTTTAAACTTAATTAAAAAAAGAGAAGTGACAGGCAGGCTGGGACTGTTTGATGGGAAGCGGAGGGATGGGTGTGTTTGGCAGTGGCTTTGGGGTGTGATCAATGTGTGCCATGTTGGGCGACTGAAGTTAAGGTCTCGCTGCCAGAAGCAAGGAGGGATGCATGCTGTCCTTTGTCCTCATTGTGGTATTTTTCTCTTTTCAGTCTTTGATTAACATCACCAATGGATCCATGAATTTCTCGGACATTCCTGAGCTCATGGGGCCTCCGGTTTGTATCATCAGCAGCCCTTGAGTGAGGCCTGTACTTAGATGGCCCTGTTGAAAGTGCTGGGTTGGGTTGGAATCTGTTTAGCCCCTGAAGCATAGAACTGGAGTTTCAAAGTTTAAAGGAAAGAAATCTGCCTTTTAAAGAAGTTATTATAATGATAATTTGATGTTGCAGAGTTGTGTTCAACTCAGCATCTTCTGGCCCTGTGCATCAAAATGTGTAATGAAAATCAAAGGATCCTTGTAACACTGACAATTGGGCATTGGGCTGTGGGCCTGCTTTTACTTGTACAACCTCATTTCCCAGAATAGGATTGTGCTAATGGGGCCACTGGGACCCAGGAGGGACTGACTCTCACTTCGGTCTTTCTCCCATGGGTTTTAGAGATGCGGAAATTAGCACACAAGGTATCCACATGACTTCCTCAAGGCTGTGGAGTTGACCCACACTTGACAGGGCCTCAAAAAAAGGAAGTATTCTTTTCCCCTCTGTGCTATAGGCTCCCATGGCACCTGCTGTGGACTGGGGAGGAGAAAGTCTCTGGCCATGGGAGCCTTTGAATCCCACCTGTACCTTGCCACTCGGAGCCCCTGCTTGCTCATTTTCCCAGAAAACACCTTTCCAGGCTTTGGGGCAGCTTATAAGAGGTGAAGGATGCTGGGCATGGTGGCACACACCTTTAATCCCAACACTCAGGAGGCAGAGGCAGGCGGATCTCTGTGAGTTCAAGGCCACCCTGGTCTACATAGTGAGTTCCAGGATAGCTGGGGCTACAGAGAGACCCTGTCTCAAAAAGACCAAAGGAAAAAAAAAAACAGGTGAAGGATGTGAAAGTGCTTAGTATACCAAGTACGCTGCAAATCACTGTGATCCCAGAGGTTTATGCCCCACAGCTAGGCAAAACAGATATCCACTGGGACAGCCCACTCTGCAGCTCCCAGTGGGGTTGACCAGAGCCCCCATCTATTCATGATCTGAGGGTGAAGACCCATGACCCACCCCAAGATTCCTGCAGCCTTCTGGAAGGCTCCTCTGCTCCCAGCTTCTCCTGTGGAACAGAGACTGTTGCAGTACATTCCATCATCTCTTCCGTGCTGTGTCCCACAGGCCTCCCTTCCCTGTGTGCACTACTGAGATGAACAATCTAAAGACCCTAATATTCAAAACCCAAGGCAGTTCCAGGTGTGGTGGCACACACTGTTAATCCCAGCACTTGGGAGTCAGGTGGGTCTCTCTTGAGTTCAAGACCTGTCTGGTCTTGAACCAGCCAGAACTACATAGTGAGACCCTGTCTCAAACAAACAAGTTAAAAATTCAAAACCCAAGTCAAGGCAGCTATCAGGAAAAAAATCTATTCACAGGGTTCTTTGTACCCTGAAGTACTGGAGATTTCAGGAGTTATTGGGTTTCTAACAAAGCAAGATACAGACTGTGTGTCTATCTGTCTATATCTATCATCTATTTATCTATGTGCTATCCATCTTTCTATATCTGACCCACCAATCTCATGTGCCTTTAATGGTAACAGGTATCTGGGATTGTCAGGAAGAGGGACTCTGGCCCCAGTGTGGTGAAGTAAACTCTGTTTGCCGGGTCCTTTAAAATTACCAGTCCTTTAAAAGTCTTGCTTCCTACAAAGGAAGAGACCTACCTCCCACCAACATGCATCCACTTCTCCCCAGCTTCTCCCTCAGCACTGCCTCAAAAATGACTTATCCATATTCCCCATGCTGCCCATCAGCCTCAGGAATTAAAAGCACTGAGTAGCTTCACGTGGAAGAAGCTTCAATGGAGAGCAGAATCAGGTTTGGGGAGCAGTGTGTGGGACTCTGGATCCTTGAGGAAGCTTCTGCCTCTAGCATTAACTAGCTGTGTGATTCTGGATGGTTCCTTCCCTTTGTGGCCTCAGCATCCCCCTCTGTAAAATGGGGCAGTGGGCCTTGATGTGTAGAAACAGGCTCAGGCCTTTGGCAGGTCCTGAGGGACAATGGGCCCCTGAGACACAGTGCTCCTTCTGACTCTGGAAATGCTTTGTCTTTGGTGTATCGCAGGGGCCGGATGGTGTGCCTGGGCTGCCAGGATTTCCAGTAAGTACCACAATGGCTCTCTTCTCTCTGTGACCAGGGGCTGTGCTTAGTGTGTTCCTATTCTCAGGATGGAGTTCCCTCTGTCCCTGCATGACCAAGCTCTAGTACCATCTTGGTCATTCATGTTTTTCCTTCACACTACCCTCAGAAGTGTCCCCTTCTTTGAGACCCATGGAACTTTATTTTTGCCAAACATGCAGTCACTGGTGCGTTTGTCTGCTCTATGGCAGCTACGGAGGGCTAGGTCCTATCTTTACACCTTGACCATCCATGGCAGCAGCTGGCTTGTTATAAACAAGAGTGAATGAGTTGAGTGGTTCAAGCAATGCAGATCAAGTCCCTAAAGAGATAGGGAGGTGATGATGGAAAGAGGGGGAGAGAGGGGAATGGAAGGCCACTAATTAACAGTCTGTGTGTGCTTTTATAGGAAGAGTGATGTGTTTCTGTATAGAGAGCAGTCAGTTTTATCTGGAAGCCCAAGGCCTGGCCCCAGGGTGAGGTCTCTGAAACCCTCAACTCTGAAAGGCCCAGTATACTGTTTTCAGAACAAATAAAGGAAATTGATCAAAAGTACAAAGGAATTTGTTCTTGATGGCTGAACTGTATGACTTTATTTTTCATACTTTCTGAACTTTTCATATTTTCTGCTTTTAATGCAAATGAACTATCCTTATATTTTCTAAATGAGCATAAACTATGGATGATGGTAAAAATCCATGTTAATAAGGCATGGGAGCAGAAGAGAGGTTTCAGAGTAGGAAACAACTTTGTGGTGAACAGAAGAGGTTGTACCCCTCAGGATAGCCCCAGGAAGGCAGCCTCAAGATGCAGAGCTCCTTCTGGAACATTCCAACATGTTTTCCCGTATGAGTGGCTCTTCATTTTGAGGGAGCCACTTCAGGAAGTGAAGGGGGTCTACATGAGCAGGATCTAGGCCACAGACCCCATACACTAGACTTCATTTGACAGATTTTATCTATTTGTCTTTTATTTAAGATTATTTGAAAAGAACAGAAATTCACTGCTAAACAATACTATTCACAAATATTTTAAGACACTGCTGTGATGGATAACATACTTTTTCACCTGGAGAGCAAAATAGGGTTTGTGAAGAGCTGAATAGTAATCAGGTACCAAGCTGTCCATTTTGGGGATGGACATCATGACTGGGCAAGTCACTGTCACAAATGTTCAGTGTCTGCTAAAGTTGAGGAGAGGTGGCTTTGGGCTGGGAGTATAGAATTTGGCTCTGTAGAGGGTGACAAGCAGCCCTGCAGAGGTGGCATGAGCCTTAGTACAGAAACCACAGGTTGGGTATGGGGTGGTCAAGGGAAAGGTATCACCTCCATGATGTGGAGGATGAGGTGTGAGGCCTGGCCAGGATGGGTTTGGGTGTCAGGCTAGGATGCTGGATCCCATCTTGTGGGGTGGGAGTTGGGGAGGTGAGTGCTGGGAGGGCAGATGCAAGATGTCCCAGGGAGGCTGTGGGTGAACCAGCCCAGCAGGACCAGCTAATGGGCAGATTCAGTAACACCTGCCCTGCTGGAGGATAGCAAAGAAGTGATGCTATCTAGGGGTACAGAATCTGGTTCGTTTTCTCTTCTGATCAAAGAATTAAAAGACAGAAAAGGAATGTTACTGGAAATCTTGGGGAGTCCCAGAAGAGCCATCCTATGATACCTGGGAAATCAGGGCCCCTCTTGGACTTCTTAATTTCATTAATAAAAGAATTATGAGCAGACTCAAAGGGAAGCTCAAGGACAATTTATTAGCATTTACAAGGAAAACTCCAGGACAGGCAAGTATAAATCTCACAGCTGCATGGAAGGGAGTAGAAGAATGGAGAGGAAACGAGGCCATGCTGCATGAGATAAGGAGGAGCTGGGGTCAGCCACCGGCAGCTCCGGTGCCAAGCAGATACAGGGTGGGACAATGGGGAAGACAGCCCAAGAACAAGGAGACCCCAAGCATTTGCTGGGGAGCTTAAAAGCATACTTGGGCTCTGGCGAGCATCCAAAAGAAAAGAAGAGAAGAAACCTTTCTGAGGAAGGGTGGGCAGCCTGAGCCCAACATCATAGCACTTAGAGACTGCACTAGGGGGCAGGAATTCTGGGAAGGAATAGTACATTATCTTTTGGAGGGGAGGCAGGGTCTCCCTGTAGCCCCAACTAGTCTGGAAGTTTCTATGTAGACTGGGCTGGCCTCCATCTCACAGAGATCCCCTGCCTCTGCCTCCCGGGTGCTGGGATTAAAGGCGTGTACCACCATGCCAAGCTAAAAGTACATTATCTTTAGATGAACTTGTTTTCTAGGGATAGACCTCTAGCCAGGTCCTGACTTGCCCCACTGGATTAACCCTAAGGGAGGAGATAAGGGCATTTCTACACCTAAGGGAAGGTAGATTTCATTCTTTCTTTCTTTGTTTTGTTTGTTGATTTTTGAGACAGCGTCTTACTATGTGGTGCTGGCTGGCCTGGAACTCACTATATAGACCAGGCTGGCCTCAGACTCACAGAGATCTGCCTACCACTACCTCTGGAGTGCTGGAATTAAAGGCTTGGTTAAAGACTGTTAACCATCAACGTAATGCCTTCCAATGATTCCTTGCAGGGCCCCAGAGGACCCAAAGGTGACACTGGTGTGCCTGGATTTCCAGGACTGAAAGGAGAACAGGTGAGAGGGCCCAGGTATCTGGTGGGTACATGCTCAGAATTTGCTGACTGTTGCCCGTTGGTCAACCATCTTCTTGGAGGTACAATTTGTAGAGCACAATTAGGTGATGTTTAGCAGATTCACAAGGCTGTACAAGTATCACCACTCTTCTAATTCTAGAATGCTCTTATTGTGCTCCAGATAAACCCTGTGCCTTTTAGCAGTCTCCATCTGGTAACTTCCATGATCTTAGGATGGAAGGCTTACTATGGATGGGCAACATTGATTTTCAACCTAATCTGGAAAGAGAATGCAGCTCAGTGGTCTCTGTTTTCCTCACATATGCCTCACTCTGTCTAACCACCTACGGGTTATCATGTGTGCTTCCTGGGGACAGACTTTTCTATAGCTCTGGTATCAGTTCAGAGCCTGGTCCACAAATGATACCTCTAACAGTCGCTGAGTAGAAGGATGAATAAAATGAATGCTAATATTTGGTGATTATAGGCTGGAACATTCTGCAGTTGGGATAAATAGTATACAGGGCACTTCTGGAGAGCTCCCAAGGCACAGAACTGCCCTTTGTGCCTCCACATGGCCTCTTAGAATCAACTTTCTAGTAGGTAATTACAACCAAAAGGAATAGAATCATCCATGAATAGATAGCAAAGACTGTGGTTTGAATTCACTTATTCCCACATCCACTTGTGTGCTGTCCCTCTCTCATCCCTAAAGGACTCAGCAGTTTCCTACACCAAGAATTATAGGAACATGGGGATAGCACACAGGGATGAATGAGCAGAAAGTGTCCCCCTGCTATAGTGGAGGCTACACGGGGGGGGGGGGACTATGACTCCTTGGGGAGTCAAGGAAGAGCATCTCTCTGAGAGGAGTGGGTTTGGAATTTTCTCTAGTCTTCCTTCCTACCATGTTGCCTTGCTTGGAAGAGGAGAGATGCCATGGGAACTGTTGACTCTCACCGTCATGGGGTAGAGAGTTCAGTGTGTTAGGCAAAGTTTGCAACCACATGAGGATGCTGTCTTTGGTGCTTTTGCTGTCACGGGCTTGCAGAGATGTTATGGGGTTGAGTCAGCTCTGGCACTTCTTGCTTTCAATGCTGTTTCCTATGTGGCAAGATCAGGGAGACCCAGACTGTAGTTCCAATGTGCTGCTCCTGCCCCTAACCCCCTGCTGCTTTGAATGACTGGGCATTGGGCAGACAGCCAAGCAGCTCTTCTCCAGCCCTCACAGTAAGTGCACTCCCTGTCGCTGTGCCTCTAATGACTCTGCTTGCCTCTTCTTGCTGCTCAGGACTGACTTTCCTCACCAGCGGAGTGGTAAGATCCAAATATCAGCTGTGGGCTTTGGGAGATGGAAAGGCCTCTCTTCTCACTTGGTACCCTTACCTGACCACTTCTAGCTATTGAAAAGAGGCTCCCTCTGGCCAGCCCAGTTCCTCAGGGTGAGCATGGAATCTTGTTCTCAAACCTATGTCTATGTCTTCTTGGGAGCCTCCTGAGAAAGTAGATGGCCCTACAGAGGACAGAACTGGGAGAAGGGCCCCACGTCCTTGTCCCCAGTCTCCTATCATCTCTTTCTCAGCATCCAGAATAGCTCTGCCCAGCCAAGTAGGTGTTTGCACTAAGACCTAGAGTATGGGGGAAAGGTACATAAGGAGACAGGAGGTTCCTGTGCTGGGAGAGGCCTCTGGTGTTTATAACTTCATCTCTCCCAAATTCAGCTATTTAAACAATAATAAGGATTCTTGGTGGGGACAAATATCAAGTCCCTGGGGAAGCAAACCATCAAATATGCAAACCAGTACCTTAAGGGTACTCTTGGACAGTTAACTTGGACAGTAGAAGGAAGATCTCAGAGAACATCCCATCATGTAGGAGGCTGTTGCAGTCCTCTAGCAAGAAGGTTGTGCTCAAGTGGTGGTGCTGGAGGGCTACTATAAAGGGGATGGAGGTGACAAGTCAAGGCAGCAGGATGGAGGGTTTCATGACCCTCTAGACAAAGTTGCAGGAAGAGGTCCAACTTCAAAAATTTCTCTGTATTGCAGGGTGAAAAGGGAGAGCCGGGCGCCATCCTGACTGGGGACATTCCTCTGGAAATGGTGAAAGGGAGAAAGGTAATTCTATCACCAGGCCCTGAAGGCACACATCTACTTTGGCTTCCTGTCTTTGATTCTACCTCAAATAGTGTTCATCCGAGTGACAAGTGCATATCTTCCATTTTAGGGTGAACCTGGAATTCATGGAGCCCCAGGACCCATGGTAAGCTAGACAGCTCGCTGCTGGGTGAAGACTGGGGTTTCAAGCTTTGAGATATCCCAGTTGTGAAGTGTGTGTGTGTGTGTGTGTGTGTGTGTGTGTGTGTGTGTGTGAGAGAGAGAGAGAGAGAGAGAGAGAGAGAGAGAGGAGAGAGGAGAGGGAGGAAAGAGAGACAGAGAGACAGAGAGAGAAAGAGAGATATCTCAGTGGTTACCAGTTTCTCAAACAAAACAAAACAAAAACAAAACAAAACAAACCCTCAGTGGTTGAACACAGGAGCAGCTTGTCTCCCATTCTTGTGGTCTACCTGACCACTCACTGCTGGGTCTCTCCCTACCAAGCAGTGACTTGGAGATCCAGGATGTGTCTATACCATGACACTGGCATCTTGTGGATTCAGTCACACTGCATCTTTCAGGGGACAGGCTAAGGTTGGGGGATGGGCGTTGTAGAGGATAATCACCATTACTTCTGGCACTTTCCACTAGCAGAACTCAGATTCCCAGGACCTCGGATGTGTAGTATAGCTGTGTGTCCAGGAAGGAAAGGAAAATTGGTAAAGATTGCCAGATGCCAGGGAGTCCCAAAAAGGAGCCCCACCCACACCCCTCAAGCTTGCTGGGTTCTAAGTGCTGGGTCTGGGGCTTGCTTGCTGAGAGGCTGGGGACATGCCCTCCCATCTCTCTGGCCTCCTATCTGCCAGTCTGTATGCCTATGGGATGTGATTCATGCTAGATGGTATCACAGGCCCTCTGGCCTTGCTATTCTCGAAATCCATAGCACATTTGAGTTTCTGAACAGGTTTCCTGAGTTATTTCCCTCAAAAATGAACCCTCCATGGTGGCGCATGCCTTTAATCCCAGCACTTGGCAGGCAGAGGTAGGCAGATCTCTGTAAGTTCAAGGCCAGCCTGGTCTACATAGTGAGTTCCAGGACAGCTGGGGCTACAGGGAGACCCTGTCTCAAAAAGACCAAAAAAAAAAAAAAACCCTCAATTTTTCTACCATACATTCTTCTCCCCCAAATGAAGAAAGATCAGGTGTGGACTGCCACCAGTGGGTCAGGCACTGTTTGAGCTTCCTGTGGACTATCTCATTTCAGCCCGGCAACCCTCAGATGCGAACATCTGAGCTCTTGTTTATAGACTAGGAAACAGAGGCTCAAAGAGATTAATTAACATGCCCATTGTCACATTACTTGAAAGAGGCAGGTGGGGGATTTGAGGCCAGTCTGGCATGCCCTGGGTCCAGATTCTCGCCCCAACCCGCCCCGCAGTTCCCAATTTCAAAGAGATAAGCTGCCCTTCTTCCTTTTATAAAAGCATATGGATTGCCGAGTTACACAGGGGTCTGCTTGTTTGAAGCTGGCTTTCAGGTCTGAGGAGAAAGAATCACGAATGTATGAATGATCTGTGTGCTCCAAATACTTCTTCAGCAGTTCTTCTGAGGCCTTGGGTCCCTGAAGTCAGGCAGACTAGACTGCCTGGAGTTGGGGAGCTGAGAACGAAGGCAGATGGGAGAGTCTTGTTCCGAACTGGTTAACCACTCAGTAACCTCCAGTCCTGTGGGAAACACAAACACTTATCAGTGGGGCCAGCAGGCGGCTGCAGATGGCTGTGGCGGGTGTCCCACTGAAGGCCAGCTTGTGCACAGCTTGCCAAACACAGGCAGTAGGGCACCTTTTAATTTGCATAATGTTGCCATATGGGCTAGCTATGGCCCTAGCAATGAGCATAGCTTACAACTCTTTCACAAATGTACTAGGGCTTGTTGCTCCGAGTGGAGTCCACGGATCAGCATTCCTGACATCTAATGGGAACTTGGTAAAAGTGCAGAGCTTCAGGACCCAACCCAGACACTCTTGATCATTAATAAGATCAGGGCCCTCTGTGCACATGGACATTTAGGAAATGTTTCATAGAACCACCCACCAAGTGGCTTGTGCCCTGGGAACTCCCCCTGTTTTCACTTTTTCCTTCCCTTGGCGTAAGATGGACTGGGGCTTTTCATGCAGACCGTGTTTCAATGTGGTCTTTCCTTGCCATCTTTCAGGGCATGTTATCTTTGTTAATGGTGGTGGGCAGACAGGCTTAGAGGCCCCCTAGACATAATTATAGCTGACAGTCTTCAGGCCCTGGTAGACAGGATAGTTCCTACCAGGAGTGTAGAACAGGGCAAGGGCTCAAAAACTGTGTGGACCCAGAAAACCATCATGAAATAGGATCCATGGGCCAGTACTGTGCTGGAGGTCTAGATGCCAAGGCAAAGGTTGGGCCTCAGGGCAGGAACCACATCTAGGAACATGTTCTCAAGTCAGCTGACTTATGGGGAGGCAGGGCTGCAGTTTTCCGAATGTAGGACTTGGGGAACTGTGGGCTATAAGATCATGTTCTGAGCCAGCCCAGCACATGGCTATCAGAGACCTGAGGTTCTGAGCTACTGACTTCATGTTCCTCCTTGGCTGTGAAGAATTGGGTCCTGGATGTGAATCTGGGGAAACTACAGAAAAGTAGGGTGAGCTGAGGGGCTGAGGGCACATTTCTAGCTAAGGAGAAGCAGGAGACTGGGAGTCGGACAGGTAGGTAGTTTGAAATTATATTCCTGCTGTCCTCCATCCCTGCTCCATCAGCACCACTGTCCACTAGAGCCTGGACACCCCCATATCTCAGGACTTTGCATTTCAGTTGTTTGTTAATCTGGTGTTTGATTTGCTTCTAGGGCCCCAAAGGACCACCAGGTCACAAAGGAGAATTTGGCCTTCCCGGACGACCTGTAGGTATCCATGCTTCCCAGACTGAAGGAAGGGAGCCATGTGGCCAGGCTGCCCCACAGCATGAAGCTCACAAAAGTGTCTTATGTGTGTTTCAGGGTCGTCCAGGATTGAATGGCCTCAAGGGTGCCAAAGGAGATCGAGGAATCATGATGCCAGTGAGTACCACAGCCGCCACTGCTGGGGATGGAGTCTAGGACTGGGGTCCTGAGCTAGTGAGAGAGGGTCTACTCCTGTGAGGTCCAGTGAGATTGCCTTGCAGAGTACATGTTCAGGAGTATTTTCTTCTTCCTCCATCACCATTTTGAAAGATCCTTGCACCTAATCCTGCCTCCATCTCCTGTCAGGAGAGTCCCTGCCACCTAGAGCAGCTCTGCACTGAGGTGTCAGTCTCCCACACATCCACCCCCGACACTGGAAGAAAGGAGGAAGAAAGGAGAAATGAATCTGAGCATCCTAGGGTCCTAATGTCCTCTCTTTCCTCCTGCACGCAGGCCCAGGAATGCAGATATTCACTGAGCTCTGGGAACCAGAATCTAGGTTTCAATCTCAGTTTGCTGTAAGCTGCTGTGTAACCTTGAGCAGACTGCTTGCACCCTCTGGGTCTCATTATTTGTGTATGTCAGTCAGGAGGGTACAGTTGCTCTGCTGTTTTCTTCATGGTTTATTGTGAAGATGCAGTGCAGTCCCCATGTAGAAATGCTCCGTGGATGGGACTGGCCTAATTGCAGGAGACCTTGGTTGGCATCAGCGGATCCTCCTTTCCTTGCTGCCAGCTCAGAGTGTGGGGAATATCCCAAAACTACCTCTCATTCCCAGCTCCCCAAACTCAGTGCTGGCTTTTCTTTTCTCCCTTCAGGGTTCACCTGGCCTACCTGGCCCCCCAGGACCTCCTGGACCCCCTGGAGCTGTGGTTAACATCAAAGGTGTAAGTTAGGATGGAGCTGCTGCAGGAGGCTTTTCTGGGAACCATGCAGTGGGCACCAGATTGGCCTCACCTCAGCTGGAGCTGGGCTTCCTGATGGCCTCACCTCTCTTGTTCTCTTCCCCACAGGCTGTTTTCCCAGTACCTGCCCGGCCACACTGCAAAACACCAGTAAGTAACACACAGTCAAGCCTTCAATAGCAAGCTAAGCAGAAGTGGCAACTCAGAGAAAACAATCAGTCTTGCCTTGGTCCCCTTCCATCTCTGGATGTTTACTCTAGTATTTTCTATGACCTACAAATAGATCCTGAAGAGTCTAGAAGTTTCTAGATAATAGACCCTAGCAATGAAATATCTACCATCTAAGATCCTTACATTGACTTCTTTTACTATGATCAATGCAACCAAGTGTTCTACTGAGACCACCTTATGTGTGGTGGAGCATAAAATTGCAAAATAGACCCTTTAGAAACAGAAAGAAGCAATGCTAAACCGTGGCCTCTGCACTGGAAACTTGGGACTAAAATCTGTAACCACTCTGTCCTTCCTGATGACTATGTTTCTGTACATCACGCCACTCCAAGAGGCAAGCATTATCTCTCCCCTTTATCATGGGGCGGCAAACTCACAGAAGCTTCCAACCTAGCCCAAGGTCACAGAGCACAGGACATCTGGGATCACAGCTCAGATCCCTCCCCAGGCATTTGGCAGCACTGTCTCTAGGATTTGGCCTGTACTGTCAAGAGACACTTATTTCCGTGGGGAAACCCAGGGACAGGCATGAGTCATAGAACTGTGTGTAATCATTCTCTCATTCATTCAATAAATATTTACTGAGCACTTACAAGTGCCAAGGACTTTGCTAGGGCCTGGGGACACAGGAATGACCTAGACAGACATGGTCTCTGCTCTCTGGAGTTTGCAAATGATCATTTTAGAATATGCTTTGAAATGGCTTGAATTGATGCCTGTAGGAATGGCAATGAGGCTGGGCCTCAAGGCTTCTAAGTGACTCAGGTTGCTGGCTGTGTGCTACCCCAGACATATGTCCAAATCTGACCTGACCTTTGAGGCATCCAAGTGTGCAATCCAGAGTCCAGGTGCTCTGTCCTGGAAGGCAAAGGACAGGATCCATCTGCTAAGGTGTTGAAGCACCAGGTGAAGCCGACAGCACCACCCAGGGCATGTTTACACAGATGGCCTAGAGAGAGGCAGCCAGTGTGGGTGATGGAGACCTTCAAGAAAGCACTGTATCCACCTTCTCCATGCAAGAGAGACCACAGCCTCAGGGGCAGTGGGCTGTCTGGGGGGTCCCACTATGTGTGAGTGCTGAAGGCCCCTCTCAACCTAGAGCCTAGCCTGTTACCACCTCCCACAGGCAATCCAAATGAACCAAGTGTGGGATAGCCCATGACAAACTTTAGAGTGCTGGGGAAATGTACTGCAGTTACGTGGCCTGTGCTGGGCCCCTGGGTAGTATCCATGGTCTTTGGACATCATGGATATCATAGGTTACTTTAAAAGAAGCAAATTCTGGGCTCAGAGTATTCAGAGTGACTTTTAATTTCCTATAGCTTGATGGGATACCATGGGCGCTGGGGCATGGATGTTTCCTACCCAGCTTTTTAAGTGGAAACTTTCAAACAGAATCACATCCTCTTACAGCATTCATCCTTAACTTAAAAATGTGGGTTTGTTTTTTTTTCTGGAAGACTCCTTATTCCTTTCTTCAGTTCTTTTGTGATGACTCTTGAGCAGCTTGCAATCCCCATAAGGATAGAAAGACCCTAGTGCTGGATGGATCACTGTGATTGAGCTGGGGAAAAGATGACGGTGAAGGACAATGGTTGGTTTCAATTGCCAATTTAACACAATCTAGGATCACCTGGGAAGAGAGTCTCAATGAGGGATTGTCTAGATCAGGTTGGCCTGTAAGCATGTCTAGGGGAGAATATCATGATTGCATTAATTGAGGTGGGGAGACCTGCCCACTGTGAGTGGCACCAATCCCTAGGTGTCACTTTATGATGGAGAAAGTGAGCTGAGCACTAGCTTGCATGCCTTAATTCATTGCTCTCTGCCATTAGCTGTTTGTTTATTTATGTGTAGGCATCTGTGCACATGCTTGCAATGGTCAGAAGGGTGCTGGATCCCCTAGAACTGGAGCTATAGACAGTTGTGAGTTGTCTGATATAGGTGCTAGAAATCGAACTTGGGTCCTTTGCAAGAGCAGTACACACTCTTATCTCTAGCCCTGCTCTCTGCTCCTGACTGTGACTGTAATGTAACAGCTGCTTAAAGTTCCAGCCACCTTGACTTCCCAGCAGTGATGCACTGTAACTTGGGATTGTGAGCCAAATAAACCCTTTCTCCCTTAAGTTGCTTTTTTTCAGGGTATTTCATCTCAGCATCAGGAAATGAAACTAAGACACACAGTGTTAAACAATAGTTTACAGGTGGTTCCGCATTAATAGATAAGGGGGTCTGGGGAGATAACTTGATTGGTGAAGTACTTGCTTTATAAGCATGAGGAACTGAGGTTGATCCCTAAAATTCATGTAACCAGGCCCAAGAACCCATGTTAAAAATCAAAAAACCAGAAATAGGCATGATGACAGGGATATGGGCAAGAACTGAGAAGAATATTTTCTAGAATAGCTTGGATTCCAGACCCCTGCCACTTAATGAGGAGTCCAGAATAGTCCCGCCAATCTAATGACAGTCCTGTTATTAATTACCATCAGGGCCTTTACCTTATGCTTCTCTTTGATTATACACAGAAGCAAAGCTGATGACTGGCCCAGCTTCAGAGCTGGCTCACGATTGCCTGGGATGCTTGGCCTCAGGCATGAGTCAATCCTAATTGGTAAGAAGGGAGGCCAAGAATGTTCAGTGTTGGCCAAGCCAGCCCTCTCACAAAATGTCTGAAAGCCTTGGGCTTCCCTTTTGCTGAGATTTTTGGCCAGAAGTCTCAGTTCTATCTCTTCAAGGCCAACTACATGATGAGCTTCCCAACTGAAGGTCTGGGATGTGTGTTAAGGGCTACTGGGGAGAACAGGAGCTCCAGAACCAAACACAGGTCAGACCCTGTGACATTTCCTCTTCTATGACATGTTCCCAGGACCGTGGCTGCCTGGACAAATGCCAGGGCAGGGCTCTCTGTGTCTGACCTGTGTTTCTCTCTTCCAGGTTGGTACTGCTCATCCTGGGGACCCAGAGCTTGTCACCTTCCATGGTACACACTCCTTTCTTCACTGTGTTTCTCTGGGACTTTCCTGACTTAATGCCTCTGGAGGAGATGATTTCCATGTGTCCAGTTCTGGACACAGATGAAGTAGTCATGAAGGGCTGATTGGGTACAGGGGAGGGGGAGCAGCTGAACCAAGGCTGTGGGGATACACCTCTATTTGGCCTTGTCATGGACCTGTCTGTTCTGCATGACCTGGCTGAGCCCCTGAGGTAGCAGGAAGCATGCCATTTGTTCATCCCTTTGCTAATAGGTTCAAGACAGTCACCATTGCCAGCTCCTTGCTTGGGATTATCCTATGTGATTCTTGCCTCCCTGGCCCTTAAAATCATTTAGGTGATGGTAACTACTAAAATTAATGATAGGACTGGAGATATGGCTAAGTTGGTGAAGGCAAGCACGAGGTTCTGAGTTCAATCTCCAGAAGCCACATTTAAAAGAAATATTGGGCATGGTGGTATATGTTGTAATCCCAGAACTGGGGAAGCAGAAACACATGGAGACAGATGGATCCCTGAGGCTGACTTGCTGAATTTCTAGGCCAGTGAGAGTCCTTGTCTTAAAAAAAAAAAGTAGAGGGTGAACAGACAGCACCAGGGGAATGACAGCTGAAGTTGTCCTCTGGTTCTACACATGCCTGCACACACACATTCACTTGCACACTCACATATATACACTCATACACAACTTATAGCATCGTATACCAAGAGCTAATCCAAGGAAGAGCTGTGAGGGCTCAGAAGACCTTTACCTTAGTGTGTGCATAGACCACCACCAGCACCAGTGCCTGCGAGTGTGTTAAAATGCAGAACCCTAGGATGGCAGAGCACTTAATATGTGTAAGGCCTTGCATTTGATCTCCATCACTGGGACAAGGCATGGTGATACATACCTGTAATCCCAGCACTCAGGAGGCTGAGGCAAGAGGATCACATATTCAAGGTCAGGACCTGGCCTACACCATCTGATCATAGCCTACATTCCCTTAGCCTCCAGGTGGGATGTGTGAGGACTGGTGACTTGTGTGTGTCGGGGGCGGGGGGGCGGGCGGAGGGTTTGATTAGTAAATGTCAGCATGGTCCTGTCTACACATGGAAGCCTCTCTAGGGCACATCAAAGAAGGGCAGACAGGAGGCAGGGCCTGCCAGGGAGCAGTGGCTCTGGACCCCCTCGACCTTCACACTCTGTCATACCATGTCCTTCTCAGATTGAAGAACCCAAACACTCTCAACTCAAACAAGGGGAAAATCTTTCTTTATCCCAAAATACTCACCTGCAGCTTGGCCCTGTCACCCTGGCCTGCTGGATGTGGGATGGGGGTGGATCCCTGGTGATGTCTGACCCAGTGCTTTTTCTGTCTCCTTTTGGTTGCCAAATCCAGGTTGTGTTCTAACTCAGGGCTCAGACCTTACTCATGGCTCTGTTTCTCCTTGGTGCCAAGTGGACCTTGGAGTGGAAGGGGAGCTGGGTTTGCTTTTTTAGATCCCCACTTGTTTCCTGTCCTGTGAGGCTCCCCTGGGAGGAGGAGAGGGAACAGAGATTCCTGGATGTGATCCCCCTCGTGAGAGGTCATACTTCATCAAGTACTCCTGGGTGTTACTTTACCTCTTGAGGAAGCAGCCCCACCTCTGGTGACCCTCTTACTGTCTTCTTATTCATCACCACTGACTGTGGCCTCAGTGGCAACCCACAATCTTTGCCTATGCCCTTAGTCTCAGCAGCTCTCCATCATCGATGGGGCCTGGGAACATGCATTCACACCTCCCTGCTGATTCCTAATGGGCATCATCTTGTCTCTGCTACTCATGGCCCTTCCCCTACATTGAGGAAGTCCAAGCCCACAAACCTCATGACTCCATCTCTATGTTAGAGAGCACTGGAAGGTTTGATTGCTGCATTCTTGGGGGTCAGGAATCGGGAAGTCTCATGGCCACTCTTACCCCCATTGAGAAGAAGGAAGGAGATGAGTTCCCTTCCCAAATGCTATTCTCCTACAAGCCTCCCTGCCATGCCTCTCTGCTATAAGGAGATAGTGGTTGTGGGAGGCCAGCACCTCAGAAGCCATGCATCCTGTCACTGAGGGTGATGTGTAACACACAGCCCACGTTCTTTCATCTGTGAAACAGATGACTTGGTACCCTTAGTGCCCGTGTCACCACCCTGGTAGATTTCTCTGCCCCATGATACTGGGCTATGGAGGCCGAAGGGAGATGAAACTGGAGGGCCATCTGCAAACGTTTCAAGGGAGCCAGCCCCTTCTCCGGTCCACCTATTCTCCTCCCCTCTCTGTGACAGCCCTGTGTTAGTGTGAACTGGATCTGTCTTCCCAGACACACTGAGCTTTTCAACATGGGACAATGTATCTGATGCAGCTACGTTAGCTCTCCCCACCTTTTTAGTGAAAGATTTCTTGTCAGCTTCTCAGCAGGCCTTGCTGGTCTGAGTAGACTTTACTAAAGAGGCTCAGTTTGAAAATTTGATTTTCTACTGTCTTTCTTTTCCTTTTTCTTAAATGTGTGTGTGTGTTGATGGCAGGTTTGAAAGGAGAGAAAGGATCCTGGGGTTTTCCAGGTTTGAAAGGAGAAAAAGGTGATCAAGGAGCCCAAGGACCACCAGGTATGCAGCTGCTGTTCCAGGCCCAGCCTTTGATTTTTAGTCCCGGGAAAGTGAAGAGGCTGCTGTGAGTCCTAGTGAGGTGCAGTCACGGCCTGACATGTCTGAAACAGGACAGGGTCAATCTGAGCCTGACATGTCTGAAACAGGACAGGGTCAATCTGAGCCTGACATGTCTGAAACAGGACAGGGTCAATCTGAGCCTGACATGTCTGAAACAGGACAGGGTCAATCTGAGCCTGACATGTCTGAAACAGGACAGGGTCAATCTGAGCCTGACATGTCTGAAACAGGACAGGGTCAATCTGAGCCTGACATGTCTGAAACAGGACAGGGTCAATCTGAGCCTGACATGTCTGAAACAGGACAGGGTCAATCTGAGCCTGACATGTCTGAAACAGGACAGGGTCAATCTGAGCCTGACATGTCTGAAACAGGACAGGGTCAATCTGAGCCTGACATGTCTGAAACAGGACAGGGTCAATCTGAGCCTGACATGTCTGAAACAGGACAGGGTCAATCTGAGCCTGACATGTCTGAAACAGGACAGGGTCAATCTGAGCCTGACATGTCTGAAACAGGACAGGGTCAATCTGAGCCTGACATGTCTGAAACAGGACAGGGTCAATCTGAGCCTGACATGTCTGAAACAGGACAGGGTCAATCTGAGCCTGACATGTCTGAAACAGGACAGGGTCAATCTGAGCCTGACATGTCTGAAACAGGACAGGGTCAATCTGAGCCTGACATGTCTGAAACAGGACAGGGTCAATCTGAGCCTGACATGTCTGAAACAGGACAGGGTCAATCTGAGCCTGACATGTCTGAAACAGGACAGGGTCAATCTGAGCCTGACATGTCTGAAACAGGACAGGGTCAATCTGAGCCTGACATGTCTGAAACAGGACAGGGTCAATCTGAGCCTGACATGTCTGAAACAGGACAGGGTCAATCTGAGCCTGACATGTCTGAAACAGGACAGGGTCAATCTGAGCCTGACATGTCTGAAACAGGACAGGGTCAATCTGAGCCTGACATGTCTGAAACAGGACAGGGTCAATCTGAGCCTGACATGTCTGAAACAGGACAGGGTCAATCTGAGCCTGACATGTCTGAAACAGGACAGGGTCAATCTGAGCCTGACATGTCTGAAACAGGACAGGGTCAATCTGAGCCTGACATGTCTGAAACAGGACAGGGTCAATCTGAGCCTGACATGTCTGAAACAGGACAGGGTCAATCTGAGCCTGACATGTCTGAAACAGGACAGGGTCAATCTGAGCCTGACATGTCTGAAACAGGACAGGGTCAATCTGAGCCTGACATGTCTGAAACAGGACAGGGTCAATCTGAGCCTGACATGTCTGAAACAGGACAGGGTCAATCTGAGCCTGACATGTCTGAAACAGGACAGGGTCAATCTGAGCCTGACATGTCTGAAACAGGACAGGGTCAATCTGAGCCTGACATGTCTGAAACAGGACAGGGTCAATCTGAGCCTGACATGTCTGAAACAGGAGGGCAATCAGGGACTGGGGCTGAAGCACTGAAGAGTGCTTTCCCAGCAAGCTCAGAACCCTGGCTTCCAGCCTCCGCACTGCAGAGAGAAAGGATAATGGAGTAAGAGAGGGAGGGACGGGGGAGGGAGGG
>NW_008349356.1:211384-231893 GCF_000622305.1 Nannospalax galili
AAAGGGGACAGAGGTGGAAGGTGAAAGAAGGAGGTAAGGGGGACAGGGAGGGAGGGAAGAAAACAGGAAGGAAAGGAGAGAGAGAGGGAGGGAGGGAGGGAGGACTGACTTCCCATTATTGTTCATATATAACACATGGCATATTGAGCACTGGGAAGTGCCTGATACCCTATAGTACCTGGGTAGCTGAGCCTGGATTGGAACTGGATGTGCCTCTAAGCCTAGTGTCAACCCTAATAAACCAACATAGTGCTACTTTCACTAAGGTGCAATCAGGGTTACCAACTTGGAGCCTCTTATTTTGAAATTTCCGGAATTATGGCAATGAACTTTAGGAGGCATTTCTTCTCCAGGTCCTCCAGTTGATCCAGCTTACCTGAGACATTTTCTGAACAGCTTGAAGGTGAGTATTTTCTACTAAGCATTTGATCTGTTTGCTGTTGCTGTAACTGAATACCATAGACTGGGAAACTTAAAAAGAATAAAGGTTTCTTCACGTTATGGTTCCAAAGGTCTAGGACTTCTTACTGATAGGGATTCTTCAGAGTCCTAAGGCTTCAGAGCCCTACTTGGTGAGACAGAACAAATACGCAAGAGGGTCCACTTTGCTGATAACCCCCCTCCCCCCACCCCAGATTGTCCATTAGTCTACTCCAGAGCCCTCTGTCACAATCACCTCCCAAAGATTTTTACCTCTTGGTGCCATCTGAGTGTGAATTTGAGGACTAAGTTTCCAGTACATGGAATTTCGGGCCCCCATGAAGCCAAAGCAGCCTGTGTTGTAGCTTCCTGGGTTTATATGTGAGAGAATTCAAGCTTGTGTTTCTGAAAATTTCCATGTTCTGTCTTCCAGGGGGAGAATGGAGACGCAAGGTTCTGGGGAGATTCCAACAGCAACCTCTTTGTGTCCGGGCCTCCGGGCCTACCAGGACATCCAGGCCTGGTTGTGAGTAGTGACAGCTTCACTCTTTCTGGGGACCTGTGACTTTTCCCAAAGCCTCCAGTATGAGCAGGTAGTTGGAGAGTCAGAGTCAGTATAGGACACACTGGACTTGGTAATGGACCGGCTTGCTCACTAGTTGTTGATTGGTGCCCATAGAGCAGACCCAGCCTGTGCACAGTTAGTGAACCCCCGGGCTCCATCTGTACTGTGAGTTTCATGTACATCATGGAAAATTCACTCCATGCAAATTATCGGTGGTGAGGAGCTATGGAGAAGGCAGAATGGGTCCTTGATCCTTGGAGACTCATTAAAGGTAGAGCTTCTTGCCTGGCTTGGCCTTTGTAAGAGGAGAAGGTCAGCCAGTCATGAGAGATCAAATTTTGCCTTAGGTTTCTGACCTTGGGGACCACATGGTTGACCTTAGCCCCAGAGACTGTGTTCTACTTCAAGTTGTGCCCCTAGTTTGCACTGTGATTTGAAGAAAGTCCAAGTCTCAGTTCTTCCTCTGGGGAATACAATGGTCAGACTAAGAGATCCCGGGGGCCCTCTGGCTCCCTGGGATCTCTGCTGTCTGTGGACAGCATGGCTGGACTGCTGCTCATTGGGGCTGACAGCACCTGGAATGGGCCTGAGATATGAACAGTGGTAACCATAGCAACTCACCAACTTAACAGCATCCTCATGAGGGAGCAAGTAGACTTCTCTATGATAGTGTGTTTGCCTCAACAGGGACAGAAAGGAGAGGCTGTTATTGGGCCCCAGGGACCCCCAGGAATTCCAGGTCTTCCTGGGCCACCTGGTTTTGGGAGACCAGGTGCCCCTGGACCACCAGGACCCCCAGGGCCACCAGGACCTCCTGCAATCCTGGGTGCAGGTTAGTATCAAGTGATGCCTTCATTCCTGCTGCCTCTGCCTTCGTCTTGAGGGTCATACTTGGGTGGCATGTCGGCACCTCTCTGTCTAACAAAAGGGCTATTTCCTGGGTGCAACCTTCCTTCTTTTTGTCTTTAAAACATTGAGATATAATTCATATGTCATAACATATATCCATTTAAAGTGCACAATTCAGTAATGTTGAATACATTCACAAGGATGTGCAGCTATCCCCACTGCCTAATTCTAGAACATTTTATTATACTCAGAAGAAACTTTGTGGGCTGGGGCCACAGTTCAGTGGTAGGTGGAGCATGCATGAGTCCTTGAGTTTGATCCCTAGCACCAAAAATAAATAAATAAATAAAAATAAAAATTGTAAGATGGAAGAAAGAAAGAAAAATTGTAACAGTGATCAATTACTTCCTCAGATCATGGCAATCACTAATCAATCTACTTTCTTTCTCTGAATTTGCTTATTATAGATATTACACATAAACAGAATTATACAGTACGTGGCCTTTTGAGTGTTTCCTTCACTCCCCTTTTCTAGTCAAACAACATGGCATTATATGAATATGAACTTTTAAAATATACACTTTTTAATGAATTCATTGGAAGGTAGACAAGCAACTGAACCTCAAAAACAGCCACCACCCAGGACTAAACCCTGCAGCAGTCCACTGGCCATCTTGTCTTTGCTGCGCACTGTGTGCCAGGTTTGTGCTCATTCCCCACAGACTGCATCCTCTGCGCAGGGGGGAAGACAGTTACTGAGAGCTTCCAGCTTCCACTGTAACCTAGAAATCGTGAGCTTCTCTCTCAATTTTAGTTTGAAACATCTTGAAGTAGAACAATCATGGGAAAGGATTTTGATTGGCATGTCTCAAACCAGGTGAGAAACTTGGACTAATCACCTAAGCCAGGAGGTAGGATCACGGAAGAACATGGTAACTTTTTCTGGAAGGAAACAGTTGTAGATGTGATGGGTACATCTTCTAAAAAAGACTATGAGAACACTGGTCCTGCAAAAAGCAAAGATACTGGCTGGGTTGATAAAACCAGAAGTTCCCATGGGGCCTGGAGGGATGAATAGGAGCTGCAGGAGATGGAGGACTCCACAGAGTGAGTGCAGGGTACAGAGCATCTGTTGTTCACAGCTGCACACTAGGGAGCCGGGACACTGCTGCACTGAACATGGATTACTCCTCATATAATGCATGGCAAGTCACAGTTCAGAAAACACTTGCAATCATTATCCATGTTATCTTCCCAGCAATGCTGAAGGAAGATGCAATGGATATTATTGTAAAACCCACTCCATGGAGGCTCAGAGAGGACATGAGACTTGCTGGGACCCAGATCCACGTCCTCTTCTCACCCTGTGTTCACCAGTCACTTACCACTTCTGTGTCAGAGCTGAAGACATGATTGTAGTGACCTGAAGAATGGAACACTAAGACTTACAAACATATCTTACATCTGCCAAAGCTTTGCAGGTTTGGGAGGGAACAGGATTAGAAAGGCAGAAGGAAAGCAAGGGAATAGTTCTAATACCTCTATGTTTGCCCAAAGGAAGGACTTTCAATTGGGGAATCATGAGCACACACACACACACACACACACACACACACAGACACACACACACACACAGACACACACTCCATATTTTTCCCTTGGACCAGTGCAATAGCCTTGATCTGACTTTGAAGGGTCCTGTGACTCTTTAAGAGCTAAGAAGCCTTGGTCACATGTGGTTCAGTTTGCCTAGTCTGAACTTCACGTGGTCCTACCAATACTGAGATGCCCACTGACATCTCACAGACAGGTTCCAAAAGTTTACCATCTCCTCAAGACTGTGCATCTGGGAACCGACAGCACAGGCGTCCATGTCGTCTGGCCCAGAGGCCAGCGCTTCGCCCTCACCTCCTCCTGTAGCCTCACCCCTTCTCTTCTGCTTTGTGAGCTCACTTCCTCTGTTCAGTGGTCACATGTTTTGTCTGCTGTGAAATAAATTGTCAGGGTATTTTTGGATACAAGTGACAGAAAATTCAACTTGAAACAACATTTACAAATAGCATCAGAGGGATTTACTTACCATCCTGAAAAATCCTGAATGGTTTCATCCAGGGCAGAGGTGAAGAATTTCAATGCTTCCTCCAGGCTCGTTAGGGTGGCCTTAGTTCAGAGGCTGTGGCTTTTATCATTTCTCTTTATGTCTCTTCCCAGCTGTGGCTCTTCCAGGCCCACCTGGCCCTCCTGGACAGCCAGGGCTCCCTGGATCCAGAAATTTGGTCAGTATCTTGCGTAGCCATCACTCCATTTTGAATAGATTTACTTCAGACTATGGCTATAGTTTTTAAAGGTTAGCATCACTTTTATTTTGGAATTAGAATTTCATGACAGGTACTGGGGATGTAGCTCAGTTGGTAGAGTGTTTCCCTAACATGCATGAGGCCCTGGGTTCAATCCCCAGCACTGAATAAAACCAGGCATGATGGGCATGCCTGTAATCCCAGTACTCAGGAGGTAGAGGCAGGACGATCGAAAGTTCAGGGTTCAAGGTAGAGGCAGGAGGATCGAAAGTTCAACACAGCAAGTTGGAGGTTACATGGAATACATGAGACCCTGTCTCTAAATAAATAAGTAAAATTATACTCCATTGTAATAGAATTGGTGCAGTTCCACAAATAGTAGAATCATTTGTTATCTATTCAGATGACTTAAGAGATACAGAAAACAAGATAACTGATTACTGAAGTTCTGTCCTATGAATCTTTAATTGATTAAGACTCAATCATGCTGGGCATGGTGGCACACACTTTAATCCCAGCACCCGGGAGGCAGAGGCAGGCGGATCTCTCTGAGTTCAAGGCCAGCCTGGTCTACACAGTGAGTTCCAGGCCAGCTGGGGCTACTGGGAGACCCTGTATCAAAAAAGACTGAAAAAGAAGACTCAATCATATTCTCTAAAGAAACATAAACACAAGTAATAAAGAATATCACAGGAGCATGTACTGCTCACACTCGCTCTGGGTCATGCACCCATCTCTGTTCTGCTGGTGTATGGCACGTGCATTCACTGCCCCACAGTGCACTGCTGTGGCTCACTGGGATTATTATAATATTCAGAGAGATGGACCAATGCCTACCAGAATGTCACAGCCATCTTTGATCATTGCTGGATTTTACCCTGAAATATTTACTCCAAAAGAAAGAACTTTCCAGCAGATGATGAAATTTTGCTATTTGGTTACTTTGCAGGGGGTGGATTTCTAAGTCATTTTGATGAATAAGTTACTATCTTCAAGGTGGAGTGAAAATTACTTTTTAAAAAAAAATTTCTGTTACGATGAAAGCTCTTGGATGATGGTTCTTTGAGACTGGGCACTATTCAGTACATTTTTTACAATTTCTGAATCTCCTTCTAGATATGCTGACTGGCTGCCATTCTAATGTTGGACTGTTTTTGAGACAGGGACGTTGCCGGCCCCCATTTCTATCTCACATTTGATGTTACAACCATATAGCTAGGCTGAAAACTAAGACTAAGTCCATTTGCCCACTTGCTCACATTTCATATCCCAAACGAAAATGAATTTGAAAGTCACTAAGGATTATGAGATAATGCCATTAGCTGGTGTAGATGCTACAAAGCTGCACTATAAAAACATTAAGTGGCAAAGAATGCAATGTACTGATAATTTCGCTAAACCTAAACCCAGCAAAGATAACTCTGTTGTTACATCTTTGTACCCACAGGGAATTATCCTTTGTATTTTAATTTATTTATTGTAATTTAGACTTGTGTTTTAAATTATGGGAAAGAATGCCCTTAGCCGAGCATGATAGCACATGCCTGAAACCCCAGCACTCAGGAGTCTGAGGCAGAAAGATTATGAATTCAAGACCTGTCTGAGCTACAGAGTGAAAAACTGTCTTAAAAAAATCCAAGGGCTCAGCTAGGGGAGATGGAGTCGTCAGCCAAGTGCCTGCTGCACAAACATAGAGCTAAGTTCAGATCCCCAGCACCCACACTTAAAAAAGTTAAGCACAGTTGCACACATTTGTATTCCCAGTGCTGGGGGGCAGGCAGAGACAAGTGGATCCCCAAAGTTCACTGGCCAGCCAGTTTAGCCAATCAGTGAGTACCAGGTTTAGAAAGAGACTTTGACTTAAAAGATAAAGTGGAGAGCCATATAATGGAAGATACCCATGTCTGTCTCTGTCCTATAAACACACATACAGAGAAAGAGAGAGAGACAGAGACAGAGAGAGAGAGAGAGACAGAGAGACAGAGACAGAGAGAGACACAGCAAGAGAGACAGAGAGACAGAGAGAACAACTGAGGTCTGAGGATGGTAGACTAATGATATAGCACTTGCCTAGCATGTGCAGGCCCTGGTTTTGAGCCCCAACACTGCAAAGAAAAAAAGCCCTGTCCAGTGCAGTAAGCCTTCTTATTGAAAGTAAGGGGCCCTTTATACAAGAATGGATATATTTTGTCATTGCTCAGTAACAGCAGGGTTTGGAATTTAAAATGATCTGGCAGGTCACAGCATTCAGCGACATGGGCGACATGCTTCAAAAAGCGCACTTGGTGATAGAGGGGACCTTCATCTACCTGAGGGACAGTGCGGAGTTTTTCATTCGTGTCCGCGATGGTTGGAAAAAATTACAGGTAATCCTTAAACTTCCTTTAGGAATTACCCAGTCCCCAGTACCCTCTGACATAATGCCTCCTCCTGTGAGTGCCGTTTCCCTGTTTTGGAAGCAGCTGAGCACTTTCTAGCCACTGTTTCATTTTCAACGTGCTCTTTCCCTTGCAGCTGGGAGAGCTGATTCCCATTCCTGATGACAGCCCCCCACCACCAGCGCTTTCCAGCAATGTGAGTAGCCCCCTTGCCCCGGCCCTGGTGCCTTCACCAGTGCTTCCTCAGTGCCTCTGGGGCCCTGCACCAAGCCGGCCAGCGACACGTGACTTAGCCCCTGGTGGAAACCCAGAAATTATCAGTGTGGCAACAGAAGCTAATCACAACAGAGTGGAGGGAGAACTGGGTCCAGAGGCTGGATACCCACTATTCCTAATTTAAAGTCATTGCTTGGCACATACCACCTGGAAGAACCCTTTCCCTTGTTGTGGTTTTTTTGGTTGTTGTTATTATATTTGTTTGTTTTGAGACAGGGTTTCACTATGTAGCCCCTGGCTGGCCTGGAACTCACTATGTAGACCAGACTGGCTTTGAACTCACAGAGATCTGCCTGTCTCTGCCTCCTGAGTGCTGGAACTAACTGTGTGGAACACCACACCCGGCAAGGATGAGTCTTTTCATTCAGTCATGGAACTATTCTCACTTAAGAGTGACAGTTAATGATAATGCCAGACTATTTTAAATGTAGTGCCAGGAACGTTGAACTTGTACCTCATTGTACCCTGGAGAACTGATTGAGTCTGTGTTCATACGTTTTCCTTTCTTCTTTCACACCACAGCCATACCATCCCCAGCCTCCACTGAACCCCATTTTAAGTGCCAATTATGAGAGGCCTTCTGTAAGTACAATTCATCTGTTTATTCTTCAAATATCCAATATGCCTGTATATGCTAGGCCCTGTGTTTAGTACATAGTTCCCACTATCCAACTGCTTACAGACTAGCAAGGAAAGCATGCGCGTGCACACACACACACACACACACACACACACACACACACACACACACAGAGATATATAATGTGTTAAGTTATTTGAATGAGGTAAACCCAAGATGCTCTGGTTACCAAGGAAGATCAAGGAAATCTTCCCGGAGGAGCTGACCTCTAGATTCAGACTGACCTAAAGGACATCCCAGTTCAGAAGTAAGCCAGGTAGGGAAAAAAGAGTGGCAATAACAGGCAGCAGGAAGATGGAACAGAGGGAGGGAAGGGGAGATGTTGTTCCTTGTTCCTTCCTGTATTACAAAACTTTGAGACTGGCCAGAGCAATGGACTTCAAAGCAAAGAAGGGAAAAGTTCAGGCTACAGAAGTCAACAAGGACCAGTGCTAGCTATCAAAGGCCTGTAAGCCAAGATAAGGACTTTGACCTTTTCCTGCAGGCGATGGGGAGATTACTGGATACTGACAGGTTTAAAGCGGGACAGGAGTATGGTATGATTGGGATTTCAGAAGGATTTTGGCTACAGTGTGCAAGTAGATTGAACGACAGAAACAGGGATACAAAGACCAGTTAGGTGGCTCTGTATTGCCTGAACTAAGGCCACAGCAGTGAGGTCTAGAAGAGGGTTGGCTGGAGAGGTGGGTCTGCATTGGTTGTATGTGGTGCTATGAGAATGCGTGAGGTAGAGAATGAGGCCCATGCTCCTGCTCCAGTGATCCAGTGCTGAGTGGCCCCTTTCCTCTCAGATGATCCGGTGGTCACAGGCTCCTTCCCAGGTATTGTCTGGCATGGCAGGGACCAGAGGCTATCCCATTCCTCACTGATATAAATAAAGATCACGTCCCAATCATTCCAGGGAACCCGTGGAATTCAGTCACAGGAAGTAAAACCAGCTTGGGAACTCTTGTCTCTGTACTCAGTCACTTTGTTGTTTCCTCAGAACCCCCTTCCTCTTCCTGCCCCCCTCCAGTCCCATCCATACACAGACAAAGCATCCATGAGCTTGCACTTGGCTCTGGGTTGCCACAGCACTAATTCAGACCCTTACTCTCATCTTATAACTGCGAGCCCAGTCCATCTGACTTAGTTCACAGTCTAGGAAGAAACAGTCTCCCTGGACTATCTTGGATCAATTGCTCATTTCTACCCCAACAAACAGTAGCCAGGTGAATGAAGTCAAAGGCCTAAGGCCTTCAAAGAACAGGGCATGAGCCACACAGCCCCCAGAAATACACTTTCTAGAGTGCTGGCACCTCAAGGGGAGACCTGAGGTGGAACAGAGTGAGTCTGAGGTGCCTCCAGACACCTGAGTAAAAAACTAGGATGGAGTGGCTGTGAAGGTCTGAAATCTGCCTGGAGTCACAGGCTCAGATGTCTTCAGCAGAGCCATGGCCATTGTAATGGGGATGGCAGGAGTCCCAAAGGGAATTCATACAGGGACAGAACCAAAGAAGAACTGATGGAAGAAACATGAGTGGTAGATGAGAAGCCATGGCTGAGATAAAGAAGGCCAAATAAGGCCCTCGCCAATAGTCCAAGGTTGTCAGGAGGACCTGAAAGGACTAAAAAGAACTAAAAGGCATCCTCAAATTTAGAAGCAAGAGCAAAGCCATGTCAGTAGTCAAGAAGATGCTAGGAGCCTAAAGAATACATGCTCAGAGACTGGAGAGATGGCTCAGCAGTTAAGCGCACTGGCTGCTCTTGCAGAGGACCCAGATTCGATTCCCAACACCCACATAGTGGCCAACAGCCATTGTAACTTCAGTTTCAAGGGATCCCGATGCCCCCTTTTGGCATCTATAGCATTGCATGCCATGGGTGCACTTATACAACTACAGGCAATACACTCATACAAAAAAAAAATAAATCTAATAAATAAAATACTTTTTTTTAAAAAAGAATAAATGCCCAAGGGAGAGAGAAGAGTTTAGGTAATTCTTCAAAGAACCCAAAAAAAGTTGGTAAAGTGGCTAACAGATTTTTAAAGCAATATTTTGGGCTTTTCAAATTTTAAATCTATATTTATTTATGTGTGTGTATGTGTGTGTGTGAGTGTGCACATGCTCACTCGCATGTGCCATGTCATGGCATGCATGTGGAGGTCAGAGGGCAACGTTTACTCTTGAGATGAGACTGGAGAGCAGGAGGGTGAGCCTTCCTAGGTGAGGGACTGTCTTTCATGTGGTATAGCAGACAGAGCTGGTGGGGGGTGCAGTAAAGGGATACCAGTGTGTGGGAGGAAACAGGCTTTAGAATAGCTTTTGTTTCAGACTACTGAGCAAGGTGTCAGGAATGAGAAGCTAGAGTTGCTAGATGACCCTAGTTTCTAGAAGGTTCCATCCCATAAGTGTCATGTCCTTCTACTGGCCCCTCCTATGGTCAGCCCCAGGCCTACTCAAGAGGAAGAAAGAGCAGCCAGTAATAGCTCTGGAAGCACTGGGACAAAATTAACTTGAAAGCTGAGCTGGGAACTGAGTGAGGAAAACATCCAGAGCTCTCAAACATGGCCGTCCAATCAGAGCCAGATCTCCAAAGGGTTGTACTGGGTTCGTAGAGAACTGTGCTTCATAAGAAGACATTGCCACCCCATGGACTATTCACGGAGCTGAAACAAGTCACTTGGGTGCTGTCGTCACTGGGGATGGGCAGTTCCAATGTAGGCAAAGTTTGGCTGAGAAGCCAGCACCTTTCCCCCCCGAAGCCAGGCTCTTCCTTAGAACAAGGTGGTCATGAGATTGCTAACTCACTGTCTCACTGTTTTCAGCTGCGTCTGGTTGCTCTGAACACACCGGTGGCTGGGGACATCCGAGCTGATTTTCAGTGCTTCCAGCAGGCCAGGGCTACAGGACTGCTATCTACCTTCCGAGCTTTCCTGTCATCTCATTTGCAAGATCTCTCCACAGTTGTGAGGAAGGCAGAGAGATTCGGCCTTCCAATAGTGAACCTCAAGGTAAAGATGAGCCCCACTCTCACTACCTTCAGGCACACGTCCCCACAGAGCCAAGCATAAACCACAGCTCAAGGCCCAGCCCTTTCCCTCATTGGCAATCATTTTCCTTTCCAGGGTGGGACAACAGAGTAAAAAGTGACATCTGAACTCTGAAGAATGATTAAAAATCAAGTTGCAGGCCAATGGTATAACAACTCTAATGTGATATTGTTTTTCTAGGGTCAAGTGCTTTTTAACAATTGGGACTCAATTTTTTCTGGTGATGGAGGTCAGTTCAATACACACATTCCAATATATTCCTTTGATGGCCGGGACGTGATGACTGATCCTTCTTGGTAAGTGCAGCCTGGGGCCCTGTTATACAGCGTGATAAGCATTTTTAGGTGGTGTCCCAGCAATAGGGTTCCTTTGTCAGCTGCCCCTCTGGAGTATTGCTAATGTGAAGAAGCCACAGTGAGTTAGCTGAGGGCTGTGGAGAAAGCTGTGGCCTTGGAGCCCAAAGACTCAGGTCTAATAACTCAATATGAGAACTTGGGCAAGGTACTTCCCCTCTCTGAGCCTCAGTTGCCTCTGAGGTAATGCAGTCATAGCTATACTATAGGATAGTTCTGCATCAGATGACTGTGTGAAAACATACAACATGCAGTGAACACTAAAGTGTAAATGATGTGACTCCTGGTAATCCTGCAGCTCTGTCCTGTGAACAGTGCTCTCCATCTATGAAAACAATGTGTCCTTTTCAGAACAGAACAACTCCGTGTCTGCTGCAGGTCTGATGCCTGGCTTGGAAAGTACAGTAGTGCACCTACATGATCCCTAGACTTTAAGGGCTCCCAGTGTCAGGGGATAGTAGATACAGACTAACTATATACGTAGATGGTATTATAGTTTAAAAACCGAGAGACAGATAATACAATAGAAACACAGAGGAGACATTCATTTTTATTTGGGGGTGAGAATCAAAGGTGGCATCTTGCAAGAGGAGGCCTCTAAGATGGGAAGGAGTCACAGGTCTGAAAGTGACAGGGGCCACTGAAGAATTGACCTAAAGAGCAGTGATCCGGATTTACAAAAGCTTCAGATGCCATTGGGAGAGGCCTGCAAGCTGGGTGTGGCTAGGTTTGAAAATGTGCAGAAAGATGGAAGGAGTCACATGGATAGAGAGGGAATTCAACACTGGACTGTGCCTGGGGGAGGAGCATGATTCAATTCAGTAGACTTAGACCAACTTACCTACCAAGATATACCACAAAGAAGTCCTATTTAAGGGCTGGGGAGATGACTTAGTGGGTAAAGTGCTGCTGCACAAACATGATGAGTTTGGAGCCCCAGCACCCATGTAAAAGCCATGTGTACCAACATATATCTGTAACCCCAGAGGAGCTGAGGGATGGAGACAGGTGGATCCTGAGGGCTCACTGGCCATTCTGTCTAGCCAAAATGGCAAGCTCTAGGTTCGGTGAGAGACCCTGCCTCAAAAAACTGACATGGAGAGTGATTGAGGATGACGTCTGACATTGAGCTGTCTCCACACATGTACACACAGGATAGTGCACATGTGTACACATGAATACAGCATACACATTCACACAAAATAACAATAAAGAACTTTATGGGTTTTTTTTTTTTTTTTTTTTTTTTTTTTTTTTTTTTTGACTCATGCATCCCATGTTGGTCTCCAACTCTATATAGTCAAGACCGTGCAAATGAAAACAGATAAACAATTTCCACAAAAAAAAAAAAAAAAACTTTTTTGGTTTTTTTTTTTTTTTTTTTTTTTTTTGTCTTTTTTGAGACAGGATCTCCCTGTAGCCCCAGCTGTCCTGGAACTTGCTATATAGACCAGGCTGGCCTTGAGCTCACAGAGATCCCCCACCTGCCTCTGCCTCCCTGCCTGGCACTTTATGGTTTTTAAAATAGAAATGCCACTTAATAGTAACATGGTAAACTTCCTTTGTAGGCCCCAGAAGGTTGTCTGGCATGGCTCCAACCCCCATGGCGTTCGTCTCGTTGATAAGTACTGTGAAGCTTGGCGAACCACAGACATGGCGGTCACGGGATTCGCCTCACCACTGAACTCGGGGAAGATTCTGGACCAGAAAGCATATAGCTGTGCTAATAGGTTAATTGTTCTGTGCATCGAAAACAGTTTCATGACAGACGCTAGGAAGTAATAGCCTTCCCATGATTCTTAAAAGAGTTTTTTAATTTTTCTTATGTGAAGAGTTGACACTGAAATCTAAAATGTTTAAATGTTGTAAATATTACAGTTTTTTAAATTACGCATTCATCCAAAGAGCAACCAAAGAGAACATACCTCAGTACACTTAAAAGGAAAGACATAAAGGATTCAGATCCAAGTCAAATCCGATCCATACATTGGTGCTAGAATCAGCTGGAAGTCCCCCGCAGTGTGAACACACCCCAACACAGAGTAAGGCTGAGCAGGAAAACAGAGGCCAGAGCTCTTGCCCAGTGCGTCCTTCAGAAAGTGATTGCTTCTTTTCACTCACAGTTATTGGGTGTAAGATGCCTTCATGTTTTCTTACAAAGCCAGATTTAGAGACACAACCCTTTCTAATTTACGTGCGATCCGAGTGCCCTGTAATTTCATAGCCACCCATCCATCCAGCGAAACAGAACTGCTCAAAGATCCTACTCATATTCTCTTATACTGTCAGGTTTTAATACAATTTTCCCCCTAAAATATTATGGTCATCATACTGTAGAGTTTTATGTGTTTACCTAATCATAGTTTAGTGTGGCCTCTGTTTATGTAATTCCGACTTGCCGGAAACGTTGAAGCTATAAATTATCTGAACTTAGAAAAGAAATGGCACATAATTACTACCCTTTCCTTGGCAGCCCTCCTTGCCATCTCCCACCCTGATTTTATGATTTCCATTTGGCAATTCTTGAATTATGACTGCAGCTGAAACAGGTTCGTAAAGATGAAATTTTCTGAAACTCTGTACCTTTGTGCTGTAGACTTTGTTTTTTTCCATGTGAGAACATAAAGACATCTTTTCTGGGTGCTTTCTTCCATTTGTGTTCTTCCCCGTGTCTTTATTCCTCACCACCGATGCGGAAGTGGCCTGGATGGTTTGCTACCACGATACTAGCCCTCTGGTGACGATTCAAGAGATGAAGAATGGAGGGTGGTGGGGTGTGTGTAAAGGAGCCTCAGAGTGGGAAACAGATCTGCTGTGGTTGCCCCCATGTTTCAGTGCGTGACTGTGGGCATATCTGCCTCCCTTGAGGCAACTGGGATAGTCACATACAATATCAGCTCCATTTACTAAACATCACTTATCAGAGGTCCACACAACTCTGCAAAGTGGGTATTTTTTAAGCGTCCACTTTATAAATGAAGGGGGAAAAGCCCTTCCTGGATCCAGTCACATGGCTGGCACGTGGCAGGGCTGGTTTTAGACTCAGGGACTGTCTCACTTCAGTGCCCAAGGCCTTTCCAGGGCACCACTAGGAAGGCTGCCTGGTGGCTCCTTTTTGACTCAAAGTCTTTGACTCTAAACACATAATCACCAGGCAAAAGGCATCCTAGGACACTTCCTCCCATTCATCTGAAGCCAGCATAGTGCATATACCCTCTCAAGTCCTTGAGTAGGAAGGAAATTGAGGAGAAAAAACAAAACAAAACCCAGAAACAACCCAGAACCTCCACTTAGAATTTTACAGCTGGAAGAGCAGAATGTTTCTAATGAGTCATGGACTTCAGATGGCTATAGAGGAAAAGTCCCAGGGATGGATGCCTGGAGACAGGCCCACCACTGAGTTACTGAGTGTGTGGGGGGGAGCTGTGCTTGGCTTTGGACAGTAGTGCTGGGAAAAATGGGAGACGAGGGTCCCAAGACAGGAAGTGCAGATGCCACCCACTTCAGTCAGAGGCCACATGGCCCAAGACCACAGAAAGGACAGGGTGGGACAGGGTTAGGGAGAGAGGCCAGGAAGAGAGATCCCGAATCTACTGACTCCAAAAGAGGGCATGGAGACTTGTTCCCTCCTCATACAGTGGAAGAAGTATGACCCACCCTCCTAGATGGAGTCTTTGAGTCAACTACAACCCTGTGCACTCCGACCAACCATCACAGTCTTGCGCCTGGCATTCAAGACTCTGCTGAACATAGGTTTCCACATAGTCTCTCCTGTCACATGCCAAAGGCCTGCCTGGTCTGCCTCGTGGTCACTTAGACGTGCTACATAGGCTCTTCTGCTGGGCTAGAATGCTCACACTGCCCCATCTTAGCAAAACTTGATCACTAAGTGTCCCTTTCCAAGGTGCCCCTGTGATATCCCCTAGTTCCCCAGACCTGCCTGTTATCATTATCATTCCCCACCCTCCAACACCTGGTGTGCTTCACACCTGAATTTTGTCACTTAAAATACAATGGCTGAAGGGTCTTCAAGCCTTCTCAACTCATTTGCCTGGACATCTTGAACATACTGGAAGTTGAGGAAGCCAGCTCACACAGCAGGCCACATATAGGAGGGAAGAATTGGTACACATGGCTAATAACCTTTATAAGCTGGAGGACTTTGAGGTACTTGTCCTGAGTCTGTAGCACAGACCCTTAAGGTCTAAAGCCTGCAGTTTTAGGCTTCTCCAGTCTTCCACCTACCAACAGAACTAGCAGGATAGGAAAGGTTGCCAACCCATGTCAGGAGCCAAACCCCGTGAGGCCGACTTGGGAGAGACAACTGGGCAAAGGAACTGGGAGGCTTTTGTGGGTAGCAACAAGCACAGAGAAGGTCCAGAGAATTCTATGTGACCACATGGTGTAGCCTGAAACAGACCCAATAAGAAGAGGAAAATGGGTCACAGGACCCACCCTAGGTTTCCAGTAGCCTCTGGACCCTGTGGCTTGAATGTTGTGTCACTTGAATCTGAAAGGGATACAGGCAGAACTGTGGGAACTGTCAGCAGCTTGGTACAGCTGAGTATTGGTCAAGCTTTAAAAAAAGAGGAATGAATTGGTTCATGAGACCAGGAAGAAGAATGGAAAATACAGGCTCAATGTGGCACTTGGGTCTGGTGTGTCTGTCTGTCTGTGTGTCTATGTATGTATGTGTATGTCTGTGTGTGTGTGTGTGTGTGTGTGTGTGTTTGGGTGTGTGTGTGAGTGTGACTGTCTTCTCATCTGTCTGTGTGGTCCTCTATTAACCCACAACCCCAGAGCATGGCCATAAAGGAAAGAGAAGCTTTCCTCTTCCCTTTGAGATTATATCAAGTCCTGAAAACAATTCCTATTGGTCCCACTTGAGTTGTACAACCAGGACTGTGACTTGCAGCACCACCAGAGATGACCCACGAAGAAGAAATACTTCCTCCACCCAAAATGCCTATAGGTTTGAAATGATCAGAACATTGAGAAGACCAAGAACCACATTCACCACATCCAGCAGGAGGGATGGATTGAGATGATGGAATGAGGGTAGAATGACAGATAATCGTGCCAGCCCTGAATTCTAGGATAAAGCATTTAGACTTTATCTTATAATGGGTGAGGCACATTGGGAAGTTTTAAGAGGAGAGCTGGGATCAGATCTATGTTTGAGAATGATCAAGTAGGTTTTTGTTTATTTGTTCATCCGTTCAGAAATATTTATGTATATTATTTTCCACTCAATATGGAGGCACAAAGATAAATAATACCCCATCTTTCAAGTCCACCAAGTCCCTTTTTAATATTTTGTTTATTATTTTTATTTTATGTGTATGAGTATATTGCCTGCATGTGTGTAAGTGCACCCATGTTGTGCAATGCCTGCGGAGTCAGAAGAGGCCGTTGTATCCCCCAGAACTGGAGTTATAGAAGGTTGTTATAGGTGCTGGGAGTCGAGCCCGGGTCCTGTGTAAGAGCAACCAGTGCTCTTAACCACTGAGCCACCTCTCCAGCCCCCCACCAAGTCCTTTCTAATGCTACAAACTGTTCCGAGTTTCATGTGCATCACCTCCAGCCTCAGCAATATTCAGAAGCCCTGCAGTATGGACAAGCATATGTGCCCAGGTCTTGCTTACCCTTGCAGCTGGAGAAAGACATTTCTGGTTATTTCTGAAGCTCCTGGGTTACCAGAGCATCATGGAGCCAACTCAAAGCCCTTGGATAGCCAGTGGCCGTTTTCCCCCTCTTGACTTCCATCTTGTCTGTCAATTCATATGGCAGTGGAGAGCTGAGAAGTCTTTGTCTGGATTTGTTTTGGTTCTGCCACTTGCCAGCCATGTCATCACAGCAAGTTCCTGAAAATCACATTATTAAAAACAATCCCTGCACTCCCTGCACATAACCCTTCTCTGCAGTTCAGTATTTTTATCTGTCAAATAGGGAGGCACAGTAAGTATCCCCCACTGCTCACTGGTCATGTTGGGAGTAAGCACACCATAAGTATTGTACAAACTTGGCCTGCTCAGGGGTCTTTAGTAGGCATTGGGGCTCTTTTCCAGTTGTGCTGGATGGTATCTTCTAGTCCACCTGAATTTTCCGCCCATCCTCAAACCCAGGGCTGTGATTCGGCATGCCCTGGCACAACTCTATCTGCTCTTGGTAAGCATTCACTGTCCCAAGCCCCAAGTACTCTGGCTGCTTTGCCTTTCTGCTCCCTTTTCCATAATTCAACAACTAAAATGTTTTTAACTTCTGGCTCAGTAGGGGCTCCAGGACTCAGCACTGACACTAGGGCTAGATTCCTTCTGGTTGACAGGAACGCATGCTGCATTGACTGTTAAATAGATTTCTTATCCCCTGCACAAGCCTAGCCAAGGCCCTGAGTTCCAAGAAGGAGCCAGCGTGTCCTATTGCTACTGACGCTCTGGTAGAAAGAAACTACCTACCTTGCTGTCCTTCTGGGCTGACTCTTTCTCTCAGAGAATGACCCCCACAATCCAGTTAGGTGCTGGGGTGTCATTTATTTACTCATTCCCTCAACAGGTATTTATTTAGATAATTTTTAATTGACACAAAGAAATTGTATGTACATCCAGGGTACAGGGTGGCATTTCAATACATGAATACAATGTATAATAATCAGATCAGGATAACTGACATTTCCATCTTCTCAGATATTTATCATTTCTTTGTGTTGGGAACATTCAAAATTCTCTTTACCAGCTATTTTGTTCAGAAATGATTAATTGTCTCTTCAGTGGTAATAGCAAGAAACTGTAAATGCTAAGAACTTCAGTGCTATGGTTTAAGTCTGAAATGTTCCCCCATAGGTTCATGCTTTGAACATTCAATCCCCAGCCTGTGGCGCTATTTTGAAGACTGTGGAACCTTTAGGAGGTGGGGCTTGGCTTGCAAAAGATCACTAGGACTGGCCTTTGAAGGTTGTGCCCACCCCTGAGCCATGTGAACAGCCTCTGTTTCATGCTCCTACGGCCACAGTTAGAGCCTCTCCCACCACCAGCCTTTCCCCACAATGGTGGCCTGAAATCTCTTTGAGAGTGTGAGCTAAAGCAAGCCTTTCCTCCTTTCAGTTGTTTTTGTTGGGTATTTTCTCACAGCCACAAGAAGGGTAATAAATATTTAACAAAGTACATATTTACATTGTGTTCACCTTTAAAGATTTGTTTTATTTTTATGTATATGTATGCATGTATATCTGGGTATGTGTACAAATGCTCACGAAGGCCAAAAGAGGGCATCAGATCCCCTGGAGCTGCCTAATGTGAGCGGTTGTGAACTACCTACTGTGGGTGCTGAGATATGCACTCTTGTTCTTTGCAAGAGAAGCAAACGTTTTTAACTGCTGGGCCATCGCTCCAGCCCCCCATTTTGATTTTTTAAGTGTTAAAATACTCTAGGGCTTTCCGAGTTTGCTGCATGTGATTTTCTTCTTTGAGCCTGAGGTGCTGGCTCCTCTCTCAGTCTCTGCAGCACAGCTGCTCACATTTCCCACTCATCTCCTCCTGGACTCCATCTTCTCTCCTCCAGTTCATTCTCCACACCAGGAGAGACACTCTTCCAAAAAGCCTGCTATGCTAGGTGAGAGTTTGATGTGGGGAGCCCTTTAAGAAGGGGATTCACTGGTAATCATTTTATAAAGGGGGCATGCTCCCAGAAAGTCCTGAGAAATGAGACGGGGAAAGGATGATCGGGTGTGAAGAGAGCACCTCACTATTACTGTGGATGGCTAGCTCACACTCTCCTCTTAGGAACTCTGGGATCCGTGTCCTCTGGCCCCTCAGAGTTTCCACAGGACAATGGTGCTGTGCTATTTATATCTTTGTAGATTCAACTTGACGTGACTGCAGCCATCTTGAGTCATAGCCGCCATGACTTCCCTTAGTAACCCTAGTCAGTTTTTCCTGCATAACTTTCCAGAAAACTATAATGGATGATTCCATTCCGGTCAGATGTGGAGCTTTGCAACCGGTCCCTGGTTCCAGAGATGTTCCTGATTCTTCCACAGATCTTAAGAAAACCCAGGTACATTCCATCCAGGATAAAATTATCTTTGCCCTAATCCATAAATCCACTTTCTGACCCAAATTCTGAGGATCCAACTGGTCTTGTGACTACACTTCCTTCACTAACTTAATGGATGAAAGATTCCACTGTGCAATCTGAGATCTGTCTGCCTGTCTTTCTTCAGTCTCACAGCACACTGGGACAGTCCCTATGCAGTAGGGCTAGGCTGGAACAATATACCAACTCCTATCCGTCACCTAAAAGTGGCAGAGGGTGGGGCACTGCATCAGATTCCAGTTGTCCACACAAGAGTAGGCTCATACAGCCAGAGGAAGCTCTCAGGCAAATGCATGCAGATGCAGGAATTTGGAGACTTATGGGTGGTAAACACAGAGCCTGTTATGTCATGCTCACTCTGACAGGAAACCACTCAGGTCTGATCTCAAGATAACAATGTGAGTTTACAACAACTTCTTAGAATCTTACTGAGCTGAGAAGACTGAAGAGGAGGTAGAGGAGAAGGTAGAGGAGCAGGAATAGAAGGAGGATGCAGATATGGCACAGGAGGAAGAGGTGGTTTAGGAGGAAGAAGAGGAAGAGAGGGAAGAAGGAAAAGAAAGAGGAAGAAGGAGGACGATGAGGATGGTGACAGATTAGGGGGAGGCTACCTTGTGTCGGTGGCTACTGATAGAAAAGCAAGCCCATCAACAAGACAGAAACCATGAGAACTTCCTGAGAGGCATGAACCAGCTGTGGTTCATTCTGGCAAGCATTGCAGGCCAATGGTGCTGTGACTGCTGGTCTGTATCAGCCGGGACTGAAGGCAAAGACACTCTGGAGAAGAGCTGGGGACTGTCACAGACACCTATGCCAGCTCCCACACCCCAGCAGAACTACTGAGCCTCATCTGTAGATTTTCATATTCATGAACACCAGCAACAACAAGTCCCAGTCATCTGAGGCGAGGCGCTCTAGCAGTCCCCAAAACAGGAACTAGCAGACCAGAGCCAACAGCATCTATTTAAAAAGAATGATTACAGTAATCAGAAGACAATTTTTAAAATTCAAATTTGTGTTTTCAGTGAAATTTTAGAGAATGAGAAATTAAATGAATTTAGGAGGATAAGAAACAGACCTTTCAAAACAATATAATGAATAAAATAAAGGGTCCATGAGGTGGCTCAGCTTGTAAAAGCACTTACCAAGCAAGCCTGATGACCTGAATTTTATTCCTCAACTTTTGGTGGAAGGAGAGAACTAACTCCCAAAAGTTATCCTCTGACACCCACATATGTGGTGGCATGCACACACGCATCATGTATACACACAACCACATGCCCATAATAAATAAGAAATTTTAAATATAAACAAAGGCCCAAAGGGTAGGAGAGACACAGGTGGTGGGCCGGCCCTAGACTGAGTACTATTCGAGACTGATCGCAGCTGGGTGAAGGAGTGCATGACTTATGTACAACCACTGGATGGGCTGACTAGACTCCAGTGGACACATTTACACTGAATGAATAGGACTTACCATGTATGGCAGAATACATAAAGTTTGGTGGGGATTGGAGGAGGTATGGGTATGGGAAGGGATCTAAATTTGATTAAGAACTGTTGAATGAAATTACAAAAGTTTAATAAAAATATATAAAATATATTT
>NW_008349356.1:232450-252016 GCF_000622305.1 Nannospalax galili
TATACATGACTATCACTGGTCACAGTCGCCCACCTTCTGAGCTCCTTGGCATCTGAGCATGATTACAAACTTGTCAGATAGACAGCCTTCCTCTCCCACTAGAGGCTCCATACTCTGCCATCCCTGTCACTGTATAAATAAAATATTTTTAAAAAGTATTTAAGATAAAATAAAACAATGTTGGATTTACTGAATTCTTCAATAAAATCAAAGGCTTAAGACACAAAGGATAATATAAGCAGATGAAAAACTAAGAAGAGAGAGGGAGAGATAATGTTCTAATCTTTATGTAATGGGAGTCATGGAATAAGAAAGAATGGGTGGAAGAGAAGTACTCACCAACTAAATGAAGAAAGAAAGCTCCCTGAGCTGAAGACTTTTCACCTATGGATTGAAATGGTTCACTAAGTCCTGGTCAGAACTGTAGCCAAAAACTCACCCAAAGATGTAGCTGGGAATTCCTGAATCTAAATGATAATGTAAGAATCTATAAACTCTGTACAGAAAGAAGCTCAGACTGATATTGGAGTTTTCTTTTGCAATATTAAAAAAAAACGAGAGTGAAACAATGTGTAAGTAATCCCGTGGATTAGGAGTTACCATGTTGCAGGCCAGCAAGTTGGCACATCAGGTAAAGGTTCCTGCCAAGCATGCCTGGAAACCTGAGTTCAATCCCCAGAACCCATATAAATGTAGGAGAGAACCATCTCCACAAAGCTGTTTTTTGACCTACACACATGCTGTCACACACACACACACACACACACACACACACACACACACACACACACACACAGCCACACACACACCCACTCAATAATAAATTTTTTAAAAACTAATTAGGTTGTCGCCATGGATGGTGGTTTGTATGATTGTAATCCCAGCACTTGGGAGTGTGGAGCCCAAGTTTAAGGCCAGTCTGAGTTACACAGTGAGACTCTTGACTAAAAACAAAGGAACAACAATCCACCAAGAATTACGTTAAAATTTCACAGACAACCAAAGCTTATGTATGAAAATAAAAGAAAAAAAATTTCAAGAATGTGAAGATTCTGGGCTGGGGAAATGATTCAGTGGGTAAGAATGCTTGTCATACAGTCAAGAGGACCTGAGTTCAAATCCCCACAGGAAAATCCAGGTATAGCCACTCTCACACCTGTAACCCCAGTGCTGTAGAGTACAAAGACAGGAGGATCACTTGGACTTGCTGGCTTCCAGTCTAGCTCTAAGTTCACTGAAAGACTCTGTCTCAAGGGAATAAGGTAGAGAGTGACAGAGCAGGACACCTGACCTCCTCCTGTGGGCTTGGCACATGCACAGGTACAGGCAAGCACACACAAATGTGATCACACACACACATACATAACACACACACAATGCCAGGGATCTAAATTATAGCATTCAGGTACCCAGTCTGAGAAACAAACTTTAAAAAAAAAAAACGTTTATTTTATTTTAAATTATGAATATGTGTGTGTATGTGTGTTTACGTGTGTGTGCATGTGTGTGTGTGTGTGTGTGTGTGTGTGTGTGTGTTAAGTGCACCATGTGTGAAATGCCATGGAGGCCAGAAGAGGGCATCAGATCCCCAAAGCTGGAGTTACAGGAATTTGTAGGCTACCCAGTGTGAGTGCTGGGGAACAAACTCTGGTCCTTTGCAAGAATAGAGAGTTCTCTTAACCACTGAGCAATCCCTCCAGCTTCTGAGAAACAAACTTTGTGAAAAATTATAACCAAATAGAAATTAATAGAGAAGGAATATTTCACAAATCAGAGGACATAGTACCATACTAGACACGTAATGAGGAAAAAATAGAATAATTCATAGTTCTATGCAAATCACTGTTTCCAACATATAACATGTACTGCATGTATACTGAGGTGACTTTTACTTTAACAGTTACACGTTTATTTTTATTTTTGATATGTATTATAAAAATGTAGGCAGACATCAAATTCATAATTTCACATTTTATTTAATATGAAGTTAAAATGGATACTTAAAATTTTAACAGTATGTCGACTGAAAGAAAGATATCAAGTAACTAATGGCACAGGCAATATATTATTAGGATAGTAGGTAAATGACTCAATTTAGGGAAACAGAGAGCTAAATGATTATTGATAATGTGGTTGTCAAGTATGTTTCAGCCTTTACCAAACTGTGATGATGAAACAAATTCATCCTTTCTAAAAAATTTAAATTTCAAGTTTGATTCCTCTAGGTACAAAATTAGCATAATGTCCAGTCACAAATTCTTCCTTCAGGTATTGCCCAGGAAGTAGCACCATTTATTGTTTATCCATGGTACCTTCTAAGAGTGGGGCGCTCAGGGATGCCCAGTGGTCAGATCACTTCCAAGGAGTCGATGCTCCACTAGTTTGTGGAGAGCTAGAGCTGCTGAGTCACCGTGGTCTTGAAGAGATGGAGTATGTTACAGTTTGAATGTGAAATGTTGCCCATAGGCTTACCTGTTTACACACTTTGGTCCTCAGTTAGTGCTGTTTTGGGAGGCTGTAAACCTTTGAGGCAGAAATAGATCACTAGGTATAGGCTTGAAAGTTATACTCACCACTCACTTCTGGATCTAGGCTGAATTCTCCTCAGCCTGGTCCATGCACGTGAACAAGTGTCTGTTGTGTGTTCTTGCTGCCGATGACAGAGCTGCTCCCATCGCTACCCTTCTCCACTACAAGGGACTGAAATCCCTCTGAAAGTTTGAGCCCCCATAAATCTTTCCATCCTTAAGTTGGTTTTCTCAGACATTTTATCACAGTGATGCCAAGAGTAACTAATACAGAGTATGACATTGTCACCGTGTCCTGGTGGTCCTGTCACTTAAGTCACCCCAGCTGCCACCAATACAGGTCTCTGTCAGTTGACACCCCAGGGCTTCCTCTTCATTCAAGGAAGTCGCTGATCAGCGTTAGGCTCATTTAAGGAACCGCAATGAAACTGCCTGGTCTCACTGTCACAGCTCCCAAGCAGTGCAGCATTTTCTGGTGGTCTATGCGTGTAGTTTTTATTTCAAGGCATTCCAACAAGTCAAGTCGTACTATCAATCCTACTCTGTCCATATCAAGCACTTCCCAGACTGTGGTGGTAAGTGCCTCACAAAGCACAGCCCAAGACAAGGACTTGTACACGGAATCTCAGGAGGCAGAGTGAGGAAATGGAGAGACAGAGGCAGGGAAGGAGGAAAAGTCTATCTACAGACATATTACTGAGGCCACCACTGTCAGTGCTGGGAGCTGGGTACCACCAGGACCTTTGAAGAGAATGCAAAATATCTCCCCAAAGTGTCCATGTGATGGACAGGAGACTAGAACACTACAGAGCTGTCAACAGATATCAATTCCTCTGTACTTCTGTTTCTTGGCAAGTGGGCGTGCCTTAGTAGTAAATGAGGTATGCCTTGTGATGAAACCCTTGCAGCAGGAGGTAAATCTGAACCATCTATCACAGCTATGGATGTGATAAAGAGGCTGATGTTGGCATATCTACAATAGCCTCCTCAACAGGCTACTCCTGCCCCTTGTCATCAGGGCCCCAGATACCACCTTGTTCTATGCAGTAAAGCCCCCCTTAGCTGGGTTTGCTTTCTGCAGTTTACATTATCCATTTCTGTCACCCAGAAATATTAAATAGAAAATACCAGGATAAACTATTCTTAAGTTTTACATTGCACACTATTCCACACAGTGTGCTGCAGTGTCACGCTGTCTGTCTCTGTCCCCCCATAGGGTGTAATTGTCCCTCTCCCTGGCACATTACAGTAGTATATTGGTCACTTAGAAGCCATCCAAGTTATGAGAGCAACTGTCACAATGTTCACTAACTCCCATTTTGTTTAATAAAGGCCCCAAAACAGAAGAGACCTCACTCAAGTCTGGCAAACATATTTCTGGTAAAAGAAAGAAAAACATATACATATTAAATTACAATGAAGGCTACAAATCACTGACACAGAAAAAGCTATGTTAAAATATAAAACTTTCTATGTACAATTTACAAATGTATATTTTAAAATGAATATACCGGGGCTGGAGAGGTGGCTGAGAGGTTAAGGGCCCTTCCTGCTCTTCCAAAGGACCTGAATTCAGTTCCCTACACCCTGTAAGATGACTCAGAATTGCCTGTGACTCCAGTCTGGGAGATCTGACATCTTCTTCTGGCCTCTGTGGGCACACACACACACACACAGACAGACTCCAGTCTGGGAGATCTGACTTCTTCTTCTGGCCTCTGTGGGCACACACACACACACACAGACAGACTCCAGTCTGGGAGATCTGACATCTTCTTCTGGCCTCTGTGGGCACACACACACACACACACAGACACACACACACACACAGACAGACACACACACAGACACACACACAGATACACACACACACACACCCCTCAAAAAAAAATAAATGTAAAATATAGTAGATAATATGTTATGAAAATGTAATGATTAAAACTGATACAAAATTATACAATCTGAATGTTTCACTAATTATAAATTAAATTTAAAAGAATATCAACACACAGTATCTGCTCACTTTCTCACATTCTACATGCTTAGTTTTAGGGGTGACATAAGAGCATTTCCTCAGAGAAAGGAAGATGCTACAGAAACAAAAACGAGTGGCAATTAAAACTGCCCACTGAGGCTTGGGATATAGCAACTTGGTAGAGATCTTCTTTAGTCTTGTAAAGACCTGAGTCTGAACACAAGCACCATATAAACCAGGAATGGTGGCATAGACCTGAAATTCAAGTACTTTGGAGGTAGAGGCAGGAGGATCAGAAGTTCAAGATTATCCTTGGCTATAGAAGTAAGCTTGAGGCCAGGCTGGGCTATATGAGACTCTGTCTCAAAAAACCAAAAAGCTGCCCATCACATCTTACTTTTATGTTAAATACAACACATACAAACTTCCTTGTATACAATTTTGAGAATGCTTTAACTCCCTTACAATAAAACAGACTCACTGCCTCCTTAAGGATTGACAGCCAAAGTGACAGCAAGCTATCCAGGCTAGCTGTAGTTCCAGGGTCTCTGGTAATTTCCACTCCTCTTAATCAGGTACTGATGCTGATTAGTTAGTTACTAATGAGTTATTAGTTATACTGAAAAAGAGCAACCACCCTCCAGGACTTCTATCACTGTGGAGTATACATAATAAATACAAATAAATAAATAAATAGGTGCTGTAAATTCATACAGTACCAAAAACTTGGAAAATACAAGGCAATGGGGTTGAGTGGGCTTGAGGGAGAATGTGCTGTCTTCACAGGTGTGCAGGGACACTGGGAAGAGATGGCATTTGAGTTGACCTGCTTGCAATTGGCTTATCGAGGTGTCTTGATTAAGGTGGAAGTATAAAATGACTTGATTTCTTGCCACTGCTGCCCCAGCTCTGCTATCTCTGTAGCACAATCTCCTACAGCACAGACTTTTAAAAACCTCTGGGAAAGTACATTAGCTAAGGCCCATCTCAAAGACAAAAGGCAGTCTAAGTAATTGAAATAGAGGGAATTTGATGCAGACAATTCATTACACGAGTGATGGAAAAGCCAAGAAATGATCGGAGGACAGTATGTCTGTCTAGGTATTATCAAAGATGGAAATGGCAAAGGATATATATTGGCAGAGCTTGGAGGATTAAGATACAGCTGTTGTCTGGTGGTAGGCCTGGAGTCATAAGGACAGCCCACCACCAAAGTGTTGCAGGAAACAGGGTGGAGGCAGAGCTCTTGGTTCTTTTCTGCTTCCTCACCTGTGCCTGTCTTAACCACGTTAGAAGTCAGCCTAGCCAGCATCTTGGACCACTTAGCCTATAGGGAAATGGTCCCCACCTCATACAGAGCAGGGGTGAAGAAAGGGAGGGCCCAGAGGCCGAGGGCAGACACAGGAAGATGGTGTAACTTCCTGGTTATTAAGTGTCTACTCTGCTAAAAGACTTCAACTTCATACCCTCTTGCAGTGGCCCTCCCTTGTCCCACCTTCTCACAGCTCTTTTGAGCTGGATCCTTTTAGGAAGAAGGAGAGGCATGTGATCTGGGTCTGAAAGATGCCCTCTGCTTCTTTCTTCAGGCCCACTTCCTCTCCCGTGTCTGAGGAGGGCAAAACGGGAAGAAACTAGATCAGTGCGTCTACATGTCTGGCTACAGCTACAGTCCTCTCTGGGCTTACTGTTGCTGCTTCTCTCACTGGTGTGGGCCACTGATGCCCTCACTATGATGGACATTCAAATACTAGGAGGACTTGTAGGCTCAGGCCCAACCTCTTTGTGCCAGAGTCACTGGGTCCAGCCAGAATCTCCTCCATTCTTAACACTGGAGCATCCACTGGGACATAGGCAGCTCCCCTTCTGCCCCCATCCCCACCATAACATAAGGCCAATTATCTCTTAGCTCAGCCCAAGGGCAAATAGAAAGTAATATCCAACTAGAGAACAGCATTCCAACTTCATGTTCTGCCAGGGACCTCTCATCTCTTGCAGATTCTTTAGAGTCTCACCAATATTTGACTTGGTGGGTTGGTTGCCTTTTATCACAAGCTCTGCAGTCTTCACAAGGCAGATGTGACTTGTGACTCTACCTTCTCCTTTAATCCCCTCCCAGTCATCTCATGGTGATGGGGACAGTAAGCCCTGTGATGAGGGGCACCATGGTGGGCAGCTTTTTTAGTTCTTTTCTTGCTATTGTTTCTCATTGATGTGAACAAATACCCGACAGAAACAAGCTAAGGGCTGAGAGGATTATTTTGACTCAGGGTTTCCAGGGATAAAGTCTATCACAGTGGGGACAGCATGGCTGCTAGAATGACTGTATTTGTAGTGGTGGGAACCCAGGGAGGTAGTTCCTCACACCATGGTGCATCAGGAAGCAGAAACCTACAGCCAGAAGCAAAATAGTTGTCATCTTCAAAGCCTGCCTCAGCAACCCATTTCTGCTAGCCAGGATACAGGACACAGTTCCCCAAAACAACACCAGCAGCTGGTGACCAGGCATTCAAGCACATGAACTTGTGAGGGACATTTCGGAGCCAAACCATAACAGCAGCTCTCTTGAAAAGGCTTTATGCTCCAATCCTTTTGTCTTGGCTCTGAATTTTAGGTGGAATTCCCAGACAAGAGGAAAAGGCCCGTGGAACATCCTGTAACTTTTGAAGGATGGGAAGGATGCAGGTTCACTATGAGTGCTCTAAGAAGCCCCTGGAGGTAGCTTTTGCAATTGAACTTATTTTTAAAGGATTTTTTTAAAAATGTGTGTATGTGTGTGGATGACACGTGTGCAGGTGTCTGCGGGAGCCAGAAAAGGGTATAGGATCCCCTAGAGCAGGAGTCACAGGTGATTGCGAGCCACTCAACATGGGTTCTGGGAAATGAATTATGCAAGAACAGCAGCAAGTGTTCTTAACTGCTGAACCATCTCTCCACCCCCCTGATTTTTGGAGTTTGTTTTGTTTTTTGCAGTACTGAGAATTGAACTAGAGCCTCATTCATGCTAGGCAAGCACTCTACCACTGGCTATATTCCCAGCCCTCTTTTTTTTTAAGTTTTGAAATAGGATCTTACTAAGTTATCTAGGCTAGCCTTGAACTTTCTATGTAGTCCAGGCAGGCCCTTGAACTTGTGAGATCATTGTCTCAGCCTCTCAAGGAACTAATATTATAGGCACTGTCACCAGGCCTGGCTTCATTTTATTTATTTGGGGTTTTTGTTGTTGTTTTAATTGGAAGATTATATAACTGGTTATATCATAATTTATTTCCCTCTCCCCTTTCCTTCCTCTCTCTCCCTATCCTCCCTCTCTGAGACAGGGTCTTGTGTAGCCCTAGCTGACCTTGAACTCATTCTATAGCTGCTCACAAGTGCTGGGATTCCAGGTGTACACCACCACACTCAGCTCATTATGACACTTTCAATTGTCAGAAAAAACTACGATTAGTTCCCATATACCCAAAGTCAGGCTCACAAACTGCCCACTAATCTCCTGCAACTAACATTGCTTTTATTTCTGAAACAGATGCACCTGTCTACGTGCTCACTCTCTGTGGCTCTGTTGGGTTTAGTAGGATAGGAAGTGATGCATGTTTGAGATGACCACTATGACTTGTGTGTGCTACCAGGACTGTAGGGACAAATGGAGCAATTGATAAACACTTGCAATGACTTCCCTGAGAGCTTACGATGTCTTGGGCTGTGGGCAAACAGGAAATGAGAGAAGTGGGCAGATTCAGGATAAAATCAGGAAGAGGAACCTTGCTGGAAGGGCTGGGTTATGATACAACCACCCTGGGACTCAGGCCTGGCCAGCTGCCTGGGTGAGGCTATTTCCTACTGTGAGAATGACTCCACTAGGGTGGGATTTGCACTTAGCTCTGTTTGTTTTCTTCATTATCCTAACCCGAGAGTCCGGAAGAGCATCTACCATGAGACATTGATAGGCAATCGTTTGATAGGGACACAGTTTGTTGGCGTACACACTTGCCGCCTAGGACCATACCATATATATATTGAACCTTCCCTATGTTTGCCGAATCCATTCAAAAACTGGAGAGGAAAATAAATTCCAGATGTTGTAACTAAGAATCGCTATCTAGTCCTGGACAAGAACAGCACAACTCACTTTGCTGATGGGAGAGAAAGTGCTTCCAGGTCTCTTTTCAGCCCTGCCCCTGGGGAACTTTGGGAAAATTCACTGAACAGTAGAAAACTGACTTGCATCCTGGCCTGACCTCTGCTCCTCCCGGCCCCTCTAGGTCTGGAGGACAGGACAGTCACTGGCCAATTGGCTTCCTGCCTAGCTACCTCAGAGAACCTAGTGATAAGATCCACACTGGTTCAGGCTATGGTCTGGTCAAAGCTGCTTCAAGACCGAGGACTCCTCCTTTACTCCAGAGTGTGCCTCTTCCATCACAGAATGGGGCTTCTGCAATTCTTGAAGGAAAAAAGATTAGAAAACCTTCTGCTTTCTTAGAATCCTGCTGTAGGTAGGGACCTCTTTATCCACCAGCTACTCCCTCCTGCTTTCAAATAGCCCAGCTTCAATGAGAACATCCTTTCTGATCGTCCCCTCTTGAAGGGTATGAATAGTAAGTAATGTACTCTGCCAGCCTCCTGACAGTTTTCAACCTCAGAACTCTTGAAGCAGCTGGTGGAGGCTTGTCTGGCAGCTTACAGTGGCTGGGCCACCAGTTTCTCCACCTGGATAGGAGGATCCTTGTGCTTCTCATCATCTTGCTTTAGCCTGTCCCACTTTCTTGATTCTATCACTTACAGGTCCGTTTATAGACACCGATTTCTGTAGCATTCGTTCCAGGTTCTTTAGCTATGAAACAAAGTGATGATTAGGTTTAGCTGTCCACTTGACTAGATCTGGAATCAACTAAGAGGCAAGCTTCTGGCTGGGCACACCTGTGAAGGTTTTTCCTGATGGTTGGTTAACTGAAGTGGGGAGACAGACCCTAAATGTGGGTAGCATTGCCATAGTTTTGTCAACTTGACACATACCTGGGAAGAGAGAATCTCAATTGAGGAATTTCCTCCATCAGATTGGTCTGTGGGCGGGTCTGTGGGGCATTTTCTTGATTGCTAATTGATGTGGGACGGTCTGGTCCACTGTGTGGTACCCTCCCTGTGCAGGTGGGCCCCGGCTGTATAATAAGGGTAGCTGAGCAAGCCGGGGGAAACAAGCCAGCAAGCAGCATTTCTCCGTGGTCTCTGTTTCAATTCCCACCTCTAGGTTCCTAACTTGATAGGAACTTGAGTTCCTCATAAGAAGAAATAAGCCCTTTCTCCGAATTGATTTTGGTCTGTGTTTTATCATAGCAACACAGAGCAAGCTAAAGCAGGCCCCTTCCAGTGGCATCCCAGATAGAAAGAAGTCCCAGGGAAAAGCAGTCACTTTTTTCTACTCACCTTCATGTTCATCTACCCTGTGGCTGTTGCTGCCATCATTTGCTGACATTAGAACCTAGCTTTTATTGGTCCTCCAACGTGAATTGAAGACCAGTGGCTCTGCAGGAATCCTCTAGGCTTTCAGTGACAGATTGAGACTGGTGAGGCATCAGTCTCATGGACTGAGCAATTGCTGCTTCTCAGTCTCTCCACTGTAAAGACAGACATTTTTGGACTACCCAGACCAGATAAACAAATATCACTAAACCCTTTTCCTCCCCTTCTCTCCCTTCCCTCCATCACTGTCTCAGCCTTTCTCGCTATTTGGGTCTCCTTGTCTCTTACCTCTTGAGTCTAAATCCTGGCAAAGGCAGGGTTCCCAAAGTGCCTGGCCTATATTACATAGCTCACTTTTGCCAAAACAGTAGATGGCTTCTTTTTTGTGACCCCTGCTTTATTGGCTATAAGTCATGGGTGAGGAGCTCAGCTTTGATCTGTGACCTCATTCAATCTTGTTGCCTGGGTGTGATGTTGTTTTTAGGTTTTTGTCTATGGTTCCTGACTCATAACCTAGGCTATAGAAACTGGAATTTCTCTTCCCTGAGATAGGTCATATACTGCAATTTTGTTCTGAGATTCTAGCTTGGAAGTGGCTCTAAAGAAATTCTCCATATGGAGCTTGGTGATGCATACTGATAATTCCAGCACTCCAGTGGTAGAGGCAAGAGACTCTTGAGTTCCTGGACAGCCTGAGAAGGGTGGGGGGGCTCTAACCTACCCTGCCTGACAGCAGATCATAAGACCGCTACTTAAGAAGGGGTCCTAATCCACATTCTTCAGCAAAGGATGCTTCAGAATCCAATAGGCTGTCCCACCCAGACCATTCACATGGACACATAAACTTTTTGTCCAGTCCTGATTCTACGTGGTTTTCCATGCTTCAGTCATATCCATGCAATAAAGTCTTCATGAAAACCCAACATAACAGAGTTCAGAGAGCTTCCAGATAGCTAGCCATATGGAGAAACCTGGAGGGTGTTGCTGCCTGAGGTGGGGGGCATGAAAGCTCTGCATTCTTCCTGCACACCCAGCCCTATGTACCTCTTCATCTGCTGCCTTTGGAATAGCCTTTATAATAAGCCAACATGCTTAAGGATCTCCTTGAGATGTGTGAGCTGCTCTAGCAAACTAATCAAATCTGAGTAGGCGATTGTGGGAACCCCAATTTATAGGGACAGGCAAAAGCACATATTGCCTAGGGCTTACAACTGCCGTCTGAGGGGGTGGGTGGGGTGCCAGCTGGGGGACCAAGGGATCTAATGCTGTTTCCAGGTAGATAATAGCAGAATAGAATCGTATAAGAAAAGCCCTCTTCCTGCTTTGGCTAGATCTGCTGTAGAATGTATTATGCATAATAAATACTCATACTTCCTGGGCTCACAGAAGTGATCTTTATGGTAAGCGCACAGTAGAAGAACTGAGCCTTTGCCTCTGGTTTGTTTTCTATAAGCTCTCCAGAGCCACAGTGGGCTGGGTGCCTGTATTTGTCTTTGTGGCTTGGTATTAGGAATCTGTGATTGGCCAATGCACTCCACCTCCCAAGAGGGGATCTCTACAGGAAGAAGGTAAGGATAGCTGTCCTACTAAGAAGGGACAGAGAAGCTGGGCAGGCAGACAGCAGAGATTTCTCTCCAGCAGTTCAGATAGAATACCAGTATCAGAGAACAAGAGAGCATCCGGGGACTGTTTTTTTTTGTTTTCCAGCTTAAGGAAATCAAGTTGGTGGTCAGGAGCTGTAAAGTGGAAGCAAGTGGTAGGGTGTGGTGGCACATGCCTTCAGTCCCAGAACTCCGGTGGTAGAGGCAGGCAAACCTCTGTGAGTTCCAGGCCAGCCTGTTCTACATAGTGAGTTCCAGGCCAGCCAGGGTTACCCAATGAGACCCTGTCTCAAACAAACAAAAAGATAACACAAGTGCAATGGCCTTCATGGTGAGCTGTGCTAAGTCGGTCGTGACGAAGGCAGGCCCTACCTTAGCCAACCCGGCTCCGGCTCCGTTCTCTTGGAGAACAGAACGAAACCTCTTCAGGTGGTGACTCAGCATAATGTGTCACATCTTCCTGCTCTGTCCAATTCTCCAAAGCCAAATAAATAGGAAGTGTGGCAGACGACCCTTTTTAGTAGCGGTCCACTTGGGTTTGTTTTCATGGGCTTAAGTCCACTGGAAAGCAGTTCTTTTCCCTTACATCTTTGTTGCATCAGAGAATCTCTTTTAAAGAGAGATTTCAAAGAAACAATATTGCTTGTGCAAAATGGACTCCTGCACTCACTGCCAAGTCAGTTGGGCTAAATGCCATGACTTGTTCAGATTATAGGATTTATTAGTCTTAGCACACCAGGATCAGAAGGCACCTTGAGAACACAGCCAACTCCCCATCATCCAGAGAAGGAAACTGAAGGCCTGATAGGGGCCGGCAGTGACTTGAAAGACCAGTGAGCTAGACACAGAGTGAAGGCTCGCACCCGAGGTCTTTCAAGTTGCTCACAAGGATTCTTCCCTCTAGTCAGTCAGTGCTGCTTACTGAACTAAGTAAATAATGGAGGGTCTGCTGTGAATTTGCCCTGAAATGTCCTTGAAAGCATGGATGGGAAATTTTGACCTGTTGCAGAGGAAATGGCTATGTGAATTCCATTCTTGGATACCAAAAATGTTGCTACAAATAAATAGAGGTGTACAGATGTAGCTTGGCTTTAGGCACCGGGCCTTTGAGCTTAGTCATCGAGGTTACGGTTTTGCTCAATGTGCCCATGCCTTCCCTGGCTTTCTCAGTTTCTGAATGTCTGAGGTCTGAAGTGTTCTTGTCGGAAAGACCATTCTTTTCGTGGTTTCTATCATCTCTGATTCCCTCTGGGTTTCTTTATCTTGCCTGCTGTGCTAGGATGCTCAAGTCTGACCCTGGCTGTTGTTCCTCATCACTGAGTTGGAGGGTCATTTCCTCTTTCACATCACCTTGGCTCTTTGCCGCCAACTTGACTCACTCAGAATATAACAGAAGGTTCCTTGGCTTCCAGGTCAGTTCAACCAACTCCTTGGAGATGGGAGGACGGAGAGTGAGCTCAGAATACATGCCTTCCAGTTCCCTCTCTGTGGGACCTCCAAGGGCTGACTGCATCCCTCCATTGAAAACCACAGCTCCCATCAAGCAGCTCTGCCCTGCACAGAACTCAGCCTCAAGATCTCAGCGGCTTTCCCTCCAGTCCCAGCAGTCTCCACCCTCTACCCTTCCAGGCAAGGGCTGGTAGCGGCACCTGCTGAAGCTTGTGCCTTAATGAGCCCTTTGGGGCTCTACATTCTCCCCTGTGTCTTCTCCACATGCTGCTATCCCTTTTGAAAACAACCCCTTTATTAAATTTGCCTCAGATTACCTGGTTTGAGTATGCCACCTGTTCATCTGGACCTTGGAATGATTAACTATCTCACCCCAAACTTAGTTCTCTGGGGACATACTCTATCCAAAGAAGGAGACGCTTCAGAGGAAACATTTGGGAGTCTGTTGTGCCTGCAGGGTCCTTAAACCTGGACTCATCAATCTTGATAATAAATTCTCACCTTATTCCTAAGAATGACCCTCTAGGAACTAAGGGAGAGTGCCTCACATGGGTATGGCCAGAGGCCAGGAAATCAAACCCTGATTTCTGTGTTGTCTGTCTGAAAGAGCTAGTGTGGAGATACACAGTAATATCCCAGCACTTGGGAGTGGAGGCGCAAGAGGATCAGGAGTTCAGTGTCATCCTTGGTTATATAGCGAATTCCAGGCCAGCCTGAGCTATGAGACTCTGTCTCAACAACAACTCAAAGAGAAAACAAGGAACAGCAACAATTTTTGTGTGTGCTTGGGCCCAGGCACTAAGAATGCAGGTGATAATGCTAGTGGGGTCTGATTACAGGGTTGAAGGGCCCTGGGTGTGGTAAATCAGACTCTTCTCCCCCACAGCCCACCAGTTCAAAGTCCTCGGTCCCCATCTCATGATCTCTTAAGCAGCAAGCCCTGCTTTGACAATGACAAGCTATTCAGCAATAGCCAGGGTCTTTATTTCCATCCCTCATCGTGCTAGACACAAAATATGTTAGATTGAGAATAATTTATAGTCACTTACAACCTGCTTCCTTGAGACTGCCACTTGAGTACAAGACTGTGTGGGATAGCAGTTTCACAGAAGAAATAGACAGTTAGCTGCAAAGATACCCAGAGTGATAATATTATCTCACATTTTTTACAGTGTTTCACAGTTTGTCAGACATTTTCTCATGCATTATGTATATTAACTGATTCTCATAATAAACCTACTATATATGTGTATATGTATATCATATATGCATATATGTAAATGATATACACACATACAGATATATGTATATTATACATAATGCATCTGAAGAAAGAGGCTTCAGGAAAGAACATGATTTACCTAAGGCCACGTAAGCAGCCCGAATGAACTGCCTTTTGGTATTTTTTTAATTTCTTAAAATTGATTTATTTTTATTTTATGTGTATGAGTGTTTTGCCTTCATGTATGTAAGTGCACCCATGTCGTGTAAAACCTGTGGAGTCCAGAAAAGGGCATCAGATCCCCTGGAACTGGAGTTATGGATGGCTGCTAGCCACATGTAGGTGCTGAGAATTGAACCCGGGTCCTCAGCAAGAGTAGTCAGTGCTCTTAACCACTAAGCCATCTCTCCAGTCCCAGTATTTTTTTTTAATCTCATGGTGTAATATAATAGTTGCTATGAGTTCTGTCCTCTGCTCAAGTCTGGGAGCTCATTAAGTGTAGGGTCCGTGGTTTGTTATATTTTTTGCCATACATATTGACAGGCATGCCTGTGTGTATAGCAGGCACCATGAGTGGTTGTGCACACTAAAACTCCTAGCTTCTATACCACTTGTTAGATCTGGACATGAAAGGTTATCATTACTGCAAAACTCCTCTTGGTCCTTTCTCCATCCCTTTCTTTCCTTCTCTCAAACCCCTAACTATTATTCTAAATTGTCTTTATCATGTGACTACCTCCCTAAAAATATAACATTTAATGTATGTGTCACTGAACTCTATATGAATGGGTACATGGCTTATTAATTCTCATTTCCTCCCATGCCCTCCATATACATTACTTGATAGACCTTGAACTTCCTGCTTTCTGTCACTTTCAAGATGTTGAAGATGTCTAGTCAGAGGTAGGAGTTTAGTTCTGGGTGACAAAACATCTTGGAATGCCCAGCTGTGCTGCATACCTAGTCTGCTCTCACAAAGGTATCCTTTGTAGCCACAGATCTGGTCTAAACAGGGGGAAGTGCTAATGAAATGCCTTGCTATTTGAACCTGCAGTCCTGTTATGAAATTCAAGCATTTTCTCTTGCAAGGCCTTCCTTTTGAGTACCCAGTGATAAGTGCCATCCACCCCGTCCTCTTTGTAACCCTCTACTGACCCAACTTCTGTTTCCTTACATACTTCCCTCTCAAATTCCTGGAGAATTTATGCCACGTTTCACAACCTTTTCAACAGCAAGCAGTTTATTGAGGGATGGAGGCTACTTGCCTAGAGTGTACAATGCCATGGATTCATCTCTAGCACTACAGGGGGCAGGGGAGACATCTTCAGAGTGTGGGTTATGACTGATTAGTGAGTTATAGAGTTAGAGAGTACTTTAGTGGGTTCAGAGTAGAATTTTAAAAAATAGAATTGGGCACTACTTTACCAAGCAGCCAAGACTACGCAAACACCAGAATGTGCTCCTAGCAGCAAGGGGCAAATAATATTTTGTGAATGTTTTATTTTAGGGATGGTGTGTAAGTGTGTGTGTGTGTGTGTGTGTGTGTGTGTGTTTACTCAGTCACAATGTAGGATGTTTCTCTTATTATGGACCATGTCCAAAACTTCTTCACAAGCCACTGCTCAAGAGGAACACAGCAAGGACACTGGCTGCTCACTCATTTACCATCTATTCCCTTTCTCCACCAGTGTAGGATGGTCTGTGGTTTGGATGGGCTCCAAGAATGGCCATGGACGACCTACACCAATTACCATATTCCCAACTCAGTGGCCACCATGGTGGGCTCAGGAATGGATAATAACCTTGCTTAGACCAACTCAGACACATCATTCCCCGGCCGCTTCGGGGAATACGCATGACCCAATTCATCTAGATCTTTCAGAGAACCCAACCAAATCATGGCTCTGTGAACCTCCAAGCTTTGGAGAAGCTCAGTCTGCTCTGAGACACATGAAGTCTATTCACTACCTACCCTACTCCTTCCTGAAAGCAGAACTTCTAGGAGAGAGAAGACAAGACCAATAACAAGCAAGGGTCCGAATAATTTCTAAGTGACATCATCAACACCCACTTATAAAATCATGGTTTTACAACTCTCAAGAGAGCTTTGTTAGTGACCACAAGGCTCTCTCAATATCTAGCCCCACAGGAGTAATTTAAATTTGGGGAAATCTTAAGTAATTAGGAGGCTGAATTCCTACGGAGACAGAAGTTTGGGAATCATCTGCATATCCACACTGGGGAGTGTTTGATTGTTCAGGGAGGGACATAAGCCAGACAGAAATGACCCCACACTATGGGAAGCAATAGGGTTTGAGATGGGCAGAGGGAAAGGCAGTCAAAGATGTAGACTACTGCACCTGAATTGTTGCTTCATGGTAAGTACCACAGGGCAGTCTTCCCAGTGTCCTCTCTGCCAGCCTGCCAAGGCCTAGTTTCCCTTCATCATAGGCTTGGGTAGTAGAGAGGTGGAAGGAGAAGGTCAACTATATTATTAGTGAACAGAGCCCATTCTGAAGGCTAGAGAATGGGCCTGCCTGGACCACATTTGGAGAGAAAACATAAAAACTCTTCTGAAACCATTAAGTTTTATTTTCAACAACAACTTAAGTGAGGGGTCAGTGAGACGGTTGTTTCTTTTGATGAGTGGGCGAGAAGGTGGCTGGCTATGTTGGAGTTACAGTGTTGGGATAGTAATTAATTGTATATGGCCTCACTAAAAGATGAGCTCATAAGGGAAAGAGAGAGATAGGCTATAAGTGGGGATCTGGGAATGTTGGGAAGATGAATGGAAGACTCTTTGATTTATTTGGTCCTGTCTCTCCAGGGACATCACCTCTCCCTTTCCTTCCTTGCTCTTGAAGACCAAGAGAGAGAAAGCAGTGTACCCAGAGGACCGTCCACACTGCTTTTATTTTGAAATGGGAGGGAGAAACTCACCTAAGAAATAAATGGAACTCTGAAATAGGGTTCAGAGAAGAACCTTCCAGAAACTTCAGACACTCATTCTATGTAAGGTTGGTAAACCCCTGCTAATGTTTTCTTCCACTTCCCTTAGCTTCACTGCTAAATTGCTTTGAAAAATACCTAACTGTCTCAACTGTCTTACTACAAATGAGGAAGGGATTGGGTTACATTCTGGGGCCTGCAGCGGGAGAGAATTGTTCTTTCGGGATTGGGTATTATGACTTAGGGACAGAGCTAAGGGGTGCTGGCATGGGCTGCTCCACCTGAGCAGGACACATTCAACACTTACTTTGAAATCTCTCCTAATGCTTCCTGGTCTTTTCTTTTAACTCACGTGAGATTTTTTCTGAGAATTCAGTTTCTATGCTCATGTGACTCATCAGAGTGACTCAGTCCTGGCCCCGTGAAGATGCTAGAGCTCTTCAAATCTTGCTTTCCTCTTCTTCTAAGAATCAGAAAACGGCTGGGTGCTGGCCATCTCAGCTCTTTCCTGGAAATTCCACATGGCCCAGTTCTGATGGGCTCATTTGCCCCAGATATGGCATGCTCAGACATCTTGCCTTCTGGCTCTAGCTTGGTCCAGCAAGTGTCTGAGCTGAGTCCTAGGACTGAGTCCAACAGACCATGAGGCCCTTGACATTTTTGGAGATTGCAGACCATGGAGTACGTGGAGGGGTCAAAGCACATGGAGGAGGCAAAAAAAAAAAAAAAAAAAAAAAAAAAAACCAGCAATCAGGGAGCCCCTGAGACCACAGTGAGGTATGTGTGTAATTTTCAGGTTGGTGCTGGGATTAATTGCAGAAGCACAGAGCGTAGTTGGTAGAAAGAAGGAGGAGTATTCCTGTTCTCTTGGGAGCACTCACTTTCCCAGAGTTGTAGCAATCAACAGTGGTTGGTCTTTATCTCTGGAGCATCTCTTCTGTAAAAGGAACTTGGTTTTATAGTTCATTTGGGAGCAACTTTGATTGACTCATCCTTAACCACTGGTGCCATTGGGTTTGGAAGTTTACCAAACACAGCATCCAATTCAGCCTGACTCCACCCAAGAGAAGGCAGACACCTGGGGTTCAGCCAGTCACACTGCTCCCAAGACCCTGGCATTGGTGGTAGCTTTCAACATAAGGCAGTATGGTACCCTTCTGACCTGGCATTGGAAATGAGGGGTATTTTAGTTTTTGTGGTAACTGTTGTCATAATGGTTGGGGTGTGCTTCTAGAATTTAGTGACTGGGAGTGCCAAATATCAGGAACAACCAGAAACATGTCTTATTCAAAAGATGAATAGCTTCTCTGTGGAGAAACCCTAAGCCAAAAGACAGGCACCACGTCTTGCTGGGTCAATCTATCTGTTCCTGGGGTTTTAAGACTATTGGGTAAGAAAAGCATCTCTCTCTGGGTTCACCAGCTGGGGCAAGCCTGAAACCACTTGGCCATCTTCTCCCACTTCATAAGGCATGCAAGAAAACATCTGAAGGAGAGAACAAGGCCAAGAGAGAAGAGGCCAAGATGAGAGATGGAGATGAGCTGGGACAGAGCTAGTGAAATCATCTGCCCTTGTCCTTTTTTGTTATGACAGCCAGCATTCATTTCTTAATTTAAAATTTTAATTTTTATTAAGCTCTTTTGAACGGGGTTTCTTTCTCTTGTAACCCAAAGAATCTTGACCAATATGACGATTCAGAAAGCAATGATCTTCCTCCCTGGTGATAAATGGAGGGAACTTGGATTTTATGCAGAAGTCAGAAAAGGGAGTCAGATCCCCTGGGACTGGAGTTATGAACAGTTGTTAGCTGCCATGTGGGTGCTGGGAATTGAACCTGTGTCCTTTGCAATAGTAGCCAGTGCTCTTGACTGCTGAGCCATTTCTCCAGCCTCAGGAACTTGAATTTTAAAGCTTTAGGGGCTAGAAAGACAGCTCCATGGTTAAGAGCATCTCTGCTCTTGCAGAAGACCCAGGTTTGGTTCCCAGTGCCCACATGAGGTGGCTTACAACTAACTTCAGTTCCAGGGGCTCTGCTACCCTCTTCTGGCCACATGTGCATGTGTATACATGGGTACCCATACATATACTGAGACACACACACTTATAAAATAATTGAATCTTTTTTTTTAAGAAGGTAATTTTAACTCTCTCCATTCTTTCCACATCTCCTACTTTTCTAAAAGCAGGGAAAACAGCCTGGGAAAGGGTCACACAGCAAATTAATGACAGAGGACAGGTTAGAAGTAAGGACTTCAGCACATCGTCACTTAATAAAATTGAAGCTGTTGTCACTGGAGTGTGCGCGTGTATGTGTGTGTGTGTGTGTGTGTGTGTGTGTGTGTGAGAGAGAGAGAGAGAGAGAGAGAGAGACAGACAGAGAGAGAGAGA
>NW_008349356.1:252315-260188 GCF_000622305.1 Nannospalax galili
TGTGTGTGTGTGTGTGTGTGTGTGTGTGTGTGTGTGTGTGTGTGTGTGTGATTAAGCCTTACTACTTTACCTGGCACTCAGAATGTCAAATTGAGGTCCACTGGGAACTTGTAAGCTGGCTAGGGCCACCATGGCTGCCCAGATCCTGTTGCTTTGGTTTAAAAAGTGGATTTCAGATGGAACCGCTCACACAGGTGATATAGAGGAAAGGGCAGAGCCTTGCTCCCTCTGGGGTTTCTAGGTGAGGTAATATTGTGTTAAGCAGAGTTCTCGAGAGGCACAGAACGTATAGAGTGTGTATATATTATAAAAGGCATTTACTAGAATGGCTTACATGCAGTAGGGGCTGGGTTGTTCAACAATGGCCATCGGCATACCGTAGAGTCAGAGTACCTGATAGATGCTCAGTCCATGAAGTCTGATGCCTTAGCTTCCCAATCTGGTGCTGAAGACCTGGAAGGTTCCTGGGGAGTCGCTGGTCTTGAAGCCACATTGGAAGGCCGAAGAAACTGGAGTTTGGTGTCAACGAAGGATGGCAGGGGTGGCAGCAGCAACAATGGGGACAGACACACTCATTGTTCAAGAGTGAAGGCAGGCAGACAAGTAAGACTGCTTTTCCCCTTGTGCCTTATAATTCTGGGCCACCTGTTGGAAGGTGCTGCCCACCCTGGGAAAGGGTCTTCTAACCCTCGATAACCCTTTCTGGAAATGCCCTCACAGACCTGCCTGGAGGTTTGTCTCTTAGTTGATTCCAGATCCTCAAAGTTTACAATCAAGATGAGCCATGATGCTGCTGTTTGGGAGCTTCCATTTCCACCAGGAAGCAGTTGACTTCTTTCTTCCACCAGAACATTCTTAGATGCTCCTTATGGCCAGACACTAGTAAGATGAAAGTGGGATCTTTTGCTTGTCCTCTGTTAGGCCCCAAAGGCTGGGTCTTGCCTGATTTAGATGTGGAGATGGGGAACCTGATCACCTCTAACTCTAACTCTTATTATTTTATTTATTTATTTTTATTTTATGTGTATGCATGTATTGCCTGCATGTAGGTAAGTGCACCCGTGTTGTGCAATGCCTGCGGAGGTCAGAAGAGGCTGTTGGATCCCCTGGGACTGGAGTTACGGACAGTTGTTAGCTGCCATGTGGGTGCTGGGATTCAAACCCAGGTCTTCTGCAAGAACAACCAGTGTTCTTAACCGCTGAGCCATCTCTCCAGCCCCCTAACTCTTGATATTCGACTATTGGGAGCACCTGCCTCCTCTGCAACGCTCACCATTTACCACCCTGCCCACTTGGTCATACCCTCATCTCTTCCCCTATTACACAGACAAGCATCGAAGTGACTGTAGGTTTTCTGTTTCAGCTGAATACACTGTTGACTGAGACAGGTAGAGAAAGGATTCAAATAAAAGATATTTGGCACTACAGTACAAAGAAATTCCCCTTCTGACTTCTCTAAACTTGAGTTCTGTCTTCTCTAAATTTGACAATTGTTCTCAGACATTTTTTACTCCCTCTTTCAAGCAGATTCATCCAAATGTTTTAGTTGCTTCAAGAAATTGTGTCTTTGACCATATTATTTTGTTTTCAATTAAAAAGTTGTTATGTGTATGTGCCGTGTGCACGTTTGAAAAATTAAACTTATGCAGGTCTCCAACAGAGAGGCCACATGGGCATGCTCTCTGTCATCTTCTAGCCTGTTCTTTGTCTTTTTTCTTCTTCAGAACATGTGATCGAATGGGAATTTGAGCCAGAGGAAGGGGCAGTAGTAGTCTATTGAAAATCCTCAATTTGTTTTGATCACAAGTGTAACTTCCTGATTGACCAGGAGAAAAGCCAGGCTCCATGGGAGACAATGCAACTCTGGGGCAGAGTGATAAGAAGGAAGGGGCCAGTATTCTAGAGAGACAAGGCATGTGATCAGGCAAGCACCAAACAAGGCAAGAGTGACAGATGACACGCAGGCAGTTGGCTCCGGTGGCTCATGAGCCCACTGGAGACTGTCCAGGGAGAGAGGCTCTGACAGCTGAATGTCCAGAGGTCTGAGGGCAGGACTGATGCTATGAGCTCTTGAAAGCAGAGCCCCAGACCACCAATGTGGGACCAGCTCTCAATGGCAAGGAGATGCTCCCACCTGCCAGCTTCCAGCTCTGGCTCAGAAGGGCTGGGAAGTCCATGTCCCACTTTAGTTCCCAAAGGAAGATGATGATGTTTCCAGGAACACAGGGAAAGCAGTGGGGAGTAGGTTAGCTTAATGCATCTCTGTGTTTGGCAGATCAATCTAAAACTACTAGGTTTACACGCAAGCGTGCACAGAGAGAGAGAGAGAGAGAGAGAGAGAGAGAGAGAGAGAGAGAGAGAGAAAGAGAGAGAGAGAGAAGCACAGAAAACAAAGTCCCCCTTTGTTTCTAAGTATTCATGGAACACTTGTAAAATCAATCATAAACTTAAAAAGAAATTACTTCCGGCCAGTTGTGGTGACACATGCCTTTAATCGCAGTACTCGGGAGGCAGAGGCAGGCAAATCTCTATGAGTTCAAGGCCAGCCTGGCCTACATAGCGAGTTCCAGGTCAGTAGCTGGGGCTACAGAGAGACCCTGTCTCAAAAAAAGACCAATAATAATAATAATAATAATAATAATAATTAATAAATAAATAAATTACTTCCCTAAATCAAAGAATATTCATAGGTCATATTTTTATCTGCAATGTATTTTAAAAGAGACATTCATAAGAAATGTCTAAGTGAAAACAAAACAATACAAAACACAAAACAAAATAACATAAAACATTTTCCTAAAGTAACCCAAGCATTTGGGGAACCAGCTTGAAAGACGGGGGTGGGGATATGCCAGTGAGCATATTTCTAATGTTAGAGCAGTAGAGAGACAATGCCAGACACATAATTTCTCTGGTATTCTATTGGCAAAATAGCTTTTGTTTCAATCCTCTTGGATCCCTGCAACAGCTACAACTGCATTCTGCTGTAACAGAGTAACTAATAGTGGTTTTTAATTTGTCTGTGTGATGTGGGAGGCTACATAGTAGGAATTTTGTTCCTTAGTAGATTGACCCTTCCATAGAAATGTAAAAATAAATAAATAACATCTCAAACCAAAAAATCACTGAAAATGTAAGGGAAATATATCTTCTTGATTTTGTTTATGAATTAGCAAAGAGCAAGAGGTTCTGAGACCAAAATATTAAGTGAAAGAAGGAATTCAGCAGCCAGTTGGAATGAGTGCACAGCTAGCCAGCTATGAGATGCTTCGAGAACATGTATTGAATCACATTTATTGAGCTTCTGTGGTCTGGTCTCATAGGGTAGCAAAAACAAGAGACAGAGATCAGGGGACATCCAAGGCCCCTTTGATACTTCCCCCAGAAAGATGAAGCCCAAGGCTCTATACCACCAGTGAAAGCGTGAACCACAAATAACTGCTAACTCCATCAACTCAGGAGATTTAAAAAACCTAGGGTCTGAACAAAAATGACAAAATAATGGAATCACAGAGAATTTGAAGCCACAGACTGACTGCCTCCCAGGTAGTTTAATGCCCAAATTCATCTTACCTGTATAGTTCTAACAGTGAGTGAGCAAATGGAAATCTCAAGTAATAATTTTTCTTTTGTCTGGGTTTGGTTTATTTTATTTTTTTCAATATACATTTTTGTTGAATTTTTATGCATTTCATACATTACATCTTAATCATATTTAGATCCCCTTACCTATCTGCATCTTCCCAGACGTTGCCCCGCCCCCCCGCTACCATACCAGATTTCATGCATTCTGTCATATATGTTCAGGTCTGTCCAGTCAAGTTTATGTCTCCAGATGTTCCTCAGTGTGAGTTCATCCACTAGAGCCTGGTCAGCCTAGCTAATGTCACTCCCTTACAGAAAACCAAGTCTCCCTCACCCAGCAGTGATCAGCTGCCAATAGTTCCTCAGCTAAGGTTGGGGCTTCTTACTGAGTTTCCCAGTTCAATCCTGGGTTTTTATCTGGTTTGAGTCTGCATGGGTCTTGTGTATGTTGTCACCATTGCTGTAAGTTCATAGCAAGTTCCTTGGAAGCCTGAAAAACTCTGTTTTCTTGTAGCCACCCACCCATGGCTCTCACAACCTTTTGACCTTCTCTTCCACAATGGTCCCTGAGCTCTGGGTGGGTAAATTTTAATGTAGGCGTCCTATCCAGGGACACACACTCTGCAGTCTCTTATTCTCTACATTTTGACCAGTTATGGTCAAGTCAATAATTTCATTTGCAGTCACCAGAGACTGGCAGTGGTCCGGGAGGCAAAAATAAATACAAAGTCTTGATATGAGGCTTTACTTCGTGGTGTGAGATCTCAAATAATCAAGAAAAATGAGCAGTTTTTTTAATTTTAAAAACTGACACAGAGACACCATGAATGAAAATCAATAGACAGCAAAAATGATCAATTTGAAAAATATAACCAAGATCTCTAATGGAAAAAGAAACGGGTTTGGGAGAAATCCAAATAGAACTTGCGTACATTTGGAAAACATAATAATTGAAATTGAAGCATCATAAAAACAGGAAAGAAAATTTAAAAACCAGTCTCATTTACAAATTTATTTCTAGACTAAAAAATTACCTAAGAATAAATGTAACAGATGTCATAAAATTCTCCTACTAATAAGAACTTCAAAATATTGTTGAGAAAAGCCGAAGACTTGAGATATTTGATGTTCATGGATGGCAAGGTTCAATATTGTAAAGATACCAGTTCTTGCCAAATTGATTTATAGATTCAATATAATTCCAATAAAAATCTTAGAAAGCTTTTTTTTCTAATATTGGCAAACTGTGACTAAAATTTATTGAGAACAACAAATATTTTAGAATAAGTAAAACAATGTTGAAGAACAAAGTTAGAAGGTTTGTTCTATCTGATTTTTAAAGACTTATCCTAAAGTACAGTAATCAAGAAAATAAATAGTTCAATGGAAGACAAAGTCCAGAAATAGACCCACAAATATATGTATATATATATATATATATAATTGTTGCATATGCATATGTGTGTGGTATGCATGTATGTATCTGTGTTTACACATGAGTGTATGTATGTGTGCGCACCCATGTGCATGCAGAGGTCAACAGTTGACATCAGGTGTCTTCCTCAATTGTTCTCCACCTTATATATTGAGGCAGAATCTCTCACTTGAACCTACAGCTCACCAATTCAGTTAGTCTAGTCAGCCAGCTTTCTCTGTCTCCACCTACTGAGCTCTGGAATTATAGGTGGGCCACCAAGCCCACCCTGCATTTATGTGGGTGTTGGAGAATTCAACTCTGGGCCTCATGTTTGTGCTGCAAATGCTGTCTCTGTATGTATTATAATTTCACCACCACACTTTTGACTTTGGTCTGGGCTCAGTTCATGCCCAAACTGGTAGAAGTGAGCCTAATTATGCGCTAGCTCTAAACCTGAGGCAGGCAGTCTCACACACTTTCTATACTGGATCTCTGAACCATCATAGTAACAAGCAGGGGCCAGACTGCTGGAGGATGCAAAACTAACTGGAAGAGCTGATTGAAGCCTCATGGACCTGCTCAGCCTCTAGTTGAGCTGAAGCATGCTTCTGCCAGAGCTCAGCTGAGATCAGCTTAAATTGACCTAGACCAGAGAAGCTGTTCTGCCTACCCACAGTCTCATGGACAACATGTGGTTATGATTCCAACCACTTAGTTTTGAGGTAGATTGTTATTCAGTTAGGAGCACCAAGAGTTGGCAACAGCTAATGACATAAATCAATTATATATCCCAGGTTCAAAAAGAAGAAACAACGTAAGCCATAACAGAACAGGCATATGAATGGAAGTTGAGTGTTCTAAGCTTTAAAAAGGTTTATTTTCCCTCATATAATAAGAAATCAGTAAGCATTTTAAAGCTGATATAGTTGTCAAGAAATTTATCAGAACCTATTTTCTTCTCTGCTACACTTACCTAGTTTGGGCCATCACTACAATGTTTACAAAGAGCCACTGTATCTCTACCTAACTATGTTCCAGGAAAAAAGAAAGTGAAACTGTGATGTACGTCTCTGTTTAAGTGGAGAAACAAACTCCATTGTGTAGAAAACAAATTTCTGCTCATGTCCCTCTGGACAGAATTCTGTCCCATGCTCATACCTGAATACTTAGGAAGGAGAAGTTTAGGAAGTTGATGTTTTTTTCATTTTCTCTTATCCCCTCCTGCCACCACTAAGGTGAATTGCTTTCCCTGTAGAAATCAGGATCCTATTACCAAGAAAATCTAGGAATGGATATAGATGAGAGAAGCATCTAGCTGTCTCTGTTCTCTATTTTGGAGAAAGTTTCTTACTCAAGAGAATCGCCCAAAGGGAAAAATAACCAATGTACTACTCAGTGTAAAGACTGAGAGGTTGCAACCTCCCTCTGCTTCCCTGGGCCTGCACAACTCTCAGGCCTCTCTCAGGGTAAGTTCATCGTGCCCTCCGTGCCTTGACTCCCCCAGCCTCATTTACATTCCCATCTCCCCTGCCATCTCTCCTCCTGGCCTGGGACCTGCCGCATTCCTTGTCTTGGCGCCCCAGACACAGGGGGATCCACCACTGCTTCCTGATCCTTTTCATCCAGACCAACACAGTTCCTTCTGGGGTACCCAGGAACCCACTGGGCCTGGCCCCACCCTCACCTCCTCTGCTTCCCTGGGTCAGCACTACAGGCCAGCCTCTTTCCTGGACACCAGGGTTGGCCTCTGAGCTTCCTGATCCTTTGCAACCAAACCAACCCAGTTCCTTCTGGGGTCCCCAGGAGCCCTCTGGGCCTGGCCCCACCCTCACCTCCCTCTGCTTCCCTGGGCTACACAACCACCAGCCTCCTTTCTGGACTCCAGGGCTGACCTTTCCGATTCCTGATCCTTTGCATCCAGACCAACCCAGTTCCTCAGTGTAGTCCCCAGGAGTCTTTGGGGCCTCTTCCTGCCCCCATCTCGTTTTGCATCTCTGGGTGGCACAGCCACCACCTGCCCATATATGCAGGCATTACACTCATACACATAAAAATAATAAATAAGCTCTCTCCTGGGTAAGTCCATCCTGCCCTCCATGCCTTGACTCCCCCACCACATTCACTCTCCCATCTCCTGCACCTCCTCTCCTCCTAACCTGAGAACTGTCCCATTTCTTGTCTTGACATGCCAGACACCGAGGGAACCACCACTGCTCTCTGATCCTTTGTATCCAGACTAACCCAGTTCCTCCTGCAGTCCCCAGGAGCCCTTGGGGCCTCTTCCTACCCCCATCTCCCTTTGTATATCTGGGTGGCACTGCCACCAGCTGCCCAAGACCAGCATCTTCCCTGGGCCCTGCTCCCAGGCTAGTCCAACCCCCAAATTCCTAAGGACAACTTCTTTCCTGGAGGGATTCAGACCTTAGGAGAAAGCCTGACAGCATCTGATCCTCATGTGACTTGGGCCTCTGTGGGAACTCCTGAAGACAAAAGCAATCTGGCCACTCCAATATAAAATCAAAAGAGAGGACCGGAGAAGCTTAGATGAACCAGCTTTTCTACAAAAAAGCAGATCGAAACTCAACAAAGGAAGGCTTAAGTCTCACATAAGAATCAGAAACTATGAAGGAAATTCACATCAAAGACACAAAGAAAAAATAATAACATGAAAAACAAAAATAACATATCCCCACAAAGTACCAATAGTCCTCCCTAGAGATAACACAGGACATGGAACTCAGAAGAACGATTATAAACATGGTAAAAGAATTCAGTGAATTTAAAAAACACGAAACAAAGAAATCAAAGAACTGAAGGAACATAGGGATAAGCTTCTGAATGAATTCAGAAAAGAGCTAGAAATATTGAAGA